>NW_024354498.1:4781489-4794413 GCF_902729225.1 Pteropus medius
TTACATTGCCACCCGCCCCAATAATCCAGGATAATCTCAAGATCCTTAATTTAATCACGTCTGCAAAATCTTTGCCATGTAAGGTGATGTAATCATAGGTTCCAGGGATTAGAATACAAACATCTTTTGGGAAGGAAGGCATTATTCAGCCTTGCACAGAGGGTGACCATGGACATGGTGATGAGGTATTCTAAAGGGCAGGGCTATGGAGTTAGATAGACTGTGGTTTGAATTCCTACTTCAGCTTTACAAACTATGTGACTTGCAGTGAATTTTTTTATCCAGCTAAACCTTTGTTCATCTACAAAACTGTATCCCTTACCATAGAAGAGATGACAGCTGTCCATCAAAAATTTACACAACCCTTCCAGAGTATGCAGTTGCGACTGGGAAGCAACTTTCCAGGCAGGGACCACATTTCTCAATACCATCCGTGTCTAAATGAGGCCAATCTGACTAGTTTCTACCAATGGAATATGAGTAGAAGTGATGTGTATCACTTCCCAGCTGAGATATCTCTGAAGAAGAGGTGCATTCTCCACTCTCTCCTCTCCCATCTGCTGGCTCCATGTTCACTTCCAGGTGACATTGAAAGCCTAGCGATGAAAATGGTAAAGCTTCCATTAGCCTAAATCCCTCAATAATTGAATGAGTCAGAGTCCTTTCTCTTCACACTGCCAAAAATGGACACCTGTGTGGGAATATAACGTGAGCCAGAAATAAATTTCTATTGTGTTAAGCTACTGAAATTTTAGGCTTATTCATTATAGCAGCTAGCATTATCTTAAGCAATACATCTACCTTGCAGGCTAGTATTACCCCTGGGACTATAAAATGAAATCATGTGTGTAAAGCCCATGTTAAGGGACTAAGGGACTCACAGATTGAAAGGTCATGAACTTTTCTGCGTAAAGCAGTGTTTCTCACCCTTGAGCATGCATCAGAATCCTGAAGGGCTTGTTAAAACACAGATGTGAGGCCCCACTTTGAGAGTTTCTGATTTGGGGGTGACACTGCTGGCTCCCCCAACCTCTCCTCATGCTTATCTCTTCTGTTTGGCCGTGACGTCCATGAGGGCAAGCGTTGGGTCTAACTTGCTGGCAACTCTATCCCAGACCTGGCAAATAAAAGGCTTGAAAACCAATATTGGAGAGAGGAAAAAGAAACAAGTTGGCAGTCTTCAGCTCCAAGGACTGATTAGAACCAATATGCATCAGTTAAAGGGTTTGCCCATCTCTTCATTCCTAAATAGCCTTGATTGGCATTATTTGCTCCTTCGAGATCCTCTTCTATGATGCTGTCAAGGTAGAAGTCCCAGCAGTAAAAGCCCGTTCTCTTGTCTGTCAAGTAGATTTTCACTTTTTACTTTTGCTAGTGTCTCTTTGAAAGAGCTCTTGGGATTGATAAATGGTTTGCATCCCAGAAAGTATATCCATTCTCCTATCTGGCAAAATATATTTTATCTTTGCATTCTGGGGGTTTAATCTATGAGTGAACGTATTCACTTGATCACGCCAGAGGATTTCATTTCGGAGATCTGCTGCCCATTCAAAAAGTGCATGGACCCTGTTTCTTCTCGTCAGGGCTTCCCTGCAGAACCTAAGGCAAGGGGCTCCGGCAATCAGCAATCACTTCTCCAGGGCTGGCCCCACCTGAGGGAGTAGCCTCCTCCTGTGTGTGTGAGGGGAGGTCTTGGGGGCAGGCCTTGGAAGCAGCTATTAAAAAGCAAACGTTATCTGGAAAAGAGTGAGACAGATTTGAAAGAGACAAATTCTGTGTGCTTGATAATTTTGCCTGTGGCGGACTCTGAATTCTATCTCTCTGTGAAGAAGTTTGGCACTAGCAATTCCAAAGAGTCTTTCTGATTTCAGCGGTGGAGGGGCAGGAGTGCTGTCGGGATTCCCACCACCACTTTCATCCAGGCTGGTGGCCACAGCCCCAGTGCTGGGGTGCCAGAGGACCGGGAGGAGCAGGATGCTGGCTGCATTTCAGTTAGTCTGCCCCATGCCTAGGCCCTCCCAGAATTGTGACAAGACAGGGCAGCCTTTCCCAGATCACTGCCGCCCACTCAGGTCGCCTTTAGAGGCCTGAACTATATCCGATTTCAATTTCTTGGGTTAATTTATACTCCACTATAAACAAACTCTTGTAAAAGCTAAGAACCAGCAAGGATAAAGAAGCTGTTTTTCCATTACAGTCTCTTTCTTCTGATTGGTAGTGAAGTGAGTTTTTCAATAACAAAGGCTGCAAATTTTGCCCCCGGGGTTCTGGAGGGCGGGTATTGGGGATGAAGTGAGTGGTGATTCAGTACCAGTCTGTTCCATGCTTGGCTCTGTGTCTGGGCCTTCACTTGCATTGAGGCCAGGGAAGAGGGAAGTTGTGCCCCTGCCCCCATGGGGACCTAGAGTTTAACTGGAATTCATAGCATGGTACAATGTGGGAAAATGTAAACATGGCTATGTGGCCAGCCTAGGCCTCTCAAAATCAAGTTAATTGCTGACTAAATTTCCCTGCTCAACCAATGTTTCAGTATCAAGCTATTCTCTAACTGAAGTTTTTAATTTTACTTTGGACATTCAGAGAGATGTGGTGTTTTATGTGGTAATTTTCTGAGAGCTTATTTTCTGCATTTCAAATAGTTGCTAATGTAGCATATTTGGGAGCCGGTAAGATTTTTATCTATCAACCTTGTCTAAAGTGCTAAGAGGAGCCCCATTCCAGATCATTTCCACTCCTCTGTTTTTTTTTTTAATTTTCTAATTTTCATTCCAACTTTTCCAGAATTGGTTTTCCTGTAATGGGTTTTGAGTACTAGGCTTGCCAAAGATTTGGTTCATTTGTAGGTTAATTTCTTTGTGTCACCATCTAGTGTCCACTGATGTCTTGGAGTTGTGGGGGATCTGTGTCTCGAAAGCTTATAACGACTTGCTTGCATTTTAATTTTTAGGTTCTTTCTTCCGGACATGGTATTAAAATAAGAGGTTACTGAATAAGCGCACATGATTTTTAATATATATATATAAATGAATTCTGTGTTTATGATTGCCAAGAGATTACCTTTAAACTTTCTCCTTTAGTCTCTAGTTAAATGTAATTTATAAATGGTTGCTACGGATTCGGTGCCTTTAAAATATTCAAGTATGAGCAGAGATTATGTTCTTTTCAGCTTTATTGTTATATAACTGACAAATAAATGTGTAAGATATTTAAAGTGTACATGGCAAGAATTTGATATGTGTATACATTGTGAAAGGATTCCCCGATCTAGTTAATTAACATTACCTCACATATTTATCTTTTAAAATGTTTGTGTGTGTATGAATATTTGAGTTCTACTCTCTGAGCAAATTTCAAGTTATGCTTAGAGATTGAATCTGTCTTTGTTATACAATACAGTGTTATTAACTACAATCACCATGTTATACATTAGATCCTCAGAATGTTATTCATCTTATAGTTGAGAGTTTATACCTTTTACCAACTTCTCCCTATTTCCCCTACCACCAACCCCTGAGACCACTTTTCTATTGTTTCTATGAATTTGACTTTTTTAAGATTCCACATATAAGTGATACCATGCAATATTTGTCTTTCTCTGTTCGCCTTGTTTCACCTAGCATAATGCCCTCAGGTCCATCCATGCTTTGGCAAATGGCAGGATTTCTTTCTTTTGATGGTTGAATAATATTTCATTGTGTATGTGTATTTGTATATATTACATATGTAATATATACACCACATCTTTTTTTGATTATGCAGATCACTTCATTTATTTAGCACTTCTGATGTACAAAGGACAGTACTAGGTGTTATGAGGATTCAGAATTTGTTTTGATTTTGTTTTGGGCAGCGAAGTTATGCTTAGAGATTGAATCTGTCTTTGTTGGCATGTTATTTAACACAGATTCACTGTGGGAATTTCACAAGCCAAAAGCATACTAGATAATGTCTCTTAATAAGCCAATAAAGAAACAACATACTCCAAAGCAATGATAGCTTACTCACGCTATTGTTCCACGCAAGGGAAGGTGAAAGGAATAAAGTCCAAATTTAGTTCGAGGTGTACCTTTTTATATGAATTTGGTTTCTCAGGAGAGATGGCTTTAACCAACTGTGAGCTGACTCCCAGTGGAGTTGGGTCCCTTGTTGCTGGAGCACGTTGCTAGGAAACAAAGGGCCACGTTGGCGGGCAGGCTGGCTGCTTTGAGGGGTATCACTCCAGGCATTAGTGCTTGGCTGTGCCACTGCCTATGAGGAGCGCCTCCTCCAAGCTGGAACAGATGCCCCTTCTCTGCCTGAGAGTCCTGCCCGGGTTCGCACCACTGCTGACCAAAGAGTCGCCTTGGCCAGGGCAGAGCAAGTGTCTCAAGATCTTCAGAGTTGTTTTCCATCAGCAAAGTGTCACCTTACCTAGACCAGTGAGCAGTGCTCATGTGCTCTCAGTATTATTGTGTAAGTGTCCCCTTGCCACAGTGGCTTCTCCACATATTCTTATCGATAAGCTCCGGTGGGGGGGGGGCATGGCAGCTGGTATTCTCATACCAAGACAACTTCACTTCTACAAACAACTGTTTTTTGATCTTCATCATAAACAGGTGGATTAAAACAACTTCACTTAAGTCATAAATGAGAGGATTTGAAATCATATCAAACCAATATGCAACAGAGATGGATAAGCACAAGATTTGGAGCCCACAGTCTAGTGATTATGTGACACCAATAATAACAACAATAGTAATAACAGCATCTAATATTTTTGAGCATTAAACATGTTCCAGTGTACTAAAAACTATTGAATTGTACACTTAAAAATATGTGCCAAGCATTTCACATACATTTCTCATTTATTTATTTATGTTTAAAAAGTTGAGATATTGTTGACACGGAACATTAGTTTCAGGAGTACAACATAATTATTCGACATTTGTATTTTTTGTGAAACGATCACCACAATAAGTCTAGTTAATATTGATTGCCATACATAGTTACATTTTTTTTTCCTGTAATGAGAACTTTTAAGATTTCTCCTCTTAGCAACTTTCAAATATACAATAGAGTATTATTACTTGTATTCCCTATGCTGTGCATCACATCCCTAGGACATACTTATTTTATAGCTGGGCCACCACATCTTCTTTATCCATTAATACATTGATGGGCACTTTAGGGGTTTGAGATTATTTTTAATTATAAAGTTGATGTCAGCAGCAAACTGTCACAGGAATAATTTTCTATGGAGGCACTGAATGCACATATGAATTCATACCAAATCTAGGAAGAAGATAGAACAGTTGAGGGGCAGCGAACGTCTTTTCTGCAGCCTCCTTGTTACTTCCACCCAACACACCCATCACACCCGTCACACCTGTCACCCACTTGTAGATAACAACCAATCAAAGGCTGTTTGCATCCCTTTTCTGGGTCCTTTTCACCTGTTTCTGAATTTGCCAAACCTGAAGGCTGAAGAGGGTCATGGCCTTTCCTGGAGGTTCCCGCCAGATTCTGAGCTCCCATCTTGTCTGCCACAGTAAGAGGCCGAGTCTAGGTCTGGCCCCTCATGCCAGGCTTACACCAGTTGCTTGGCTAGTGCCTCAGTTAATGCTACATGGGGGTGCATAGCCCTTTTCCCAAAGGAATAGGTGGCTGGGGAAATTTCAGATCACAAGGGCCTAGACTTCTGGAAGGTAGACCCTTATTCCTATGGCCAAGGCCCAAGGGAGTGTCAAGATAACCCATTTGTTGGGCCCAAAGTGTCAAGGGGAGGTGCCTGGGCCACCTCTGGTTGAGGGAGAGACTCAACTGGGAGGTAACTGATTCCATTGTAAGACTTCAGGGCAAGTGGGAAAGAACTATTATACTTGATAATGGAGATAAACTGGGAGAGGTAGGATCTATTTAGACAGTAACTGTGCCCAGCTAGGAGTTGTGCAAAGGGTACTGAATGGACCTAGATATCTATTTCTTAAAACTGAAACTGTTGTTGGGGTAAAAAGGAGTCCGTCTGCGTGTGTGCATCTAACCCGAAAAGAGATGTGCGTAGGTTTTGCAGCAAAGAAAGTGAACTGTATTAGAAAGTTGCAAGTCCCAGAGAAAACAGGCCAGCTATTGCTCAAAGGCCTGGCTCCCCGAGTATCTCAGGAGTACAGATTATATAGGGAAAAAATTAACAACCGTGGAAACTGAGAGATTAAGGTCGAGTGTGCTACTGATTGGATGATTGGAAGGAGATGAGGTAATTGATCATTGTCCGGATCTGGAATCAGCCATGGTGCTATCACATCTGGTCCCCATGGTCTGTGGTCTGGTCCCCATGACTGGTAGGATTCTTGTTCTGCCTCGATGGGCCTGAGGCTGAAACACTATCTAAAGCCAAGATGTTGTCCTTAGTCTAAAGTCCAATCCAAACCTATTGTCCTCATGATAAAAATCCTGAGGCTCGATTAATCTTATGTCCTAAGGCTTAATGATTAAAGGAGCATATAGAGGATGGGGGTGGGAAAAAGAAGCAAGTGAGTCACAATACCATTATCTGGGCAAAAGCAGCTTAAATCAGAGAAAAGAACCTATATTAAAGAAATGAAATTTGTGTGGTTACAAAAGCATGTTAATTTTTGGCTGACTGAAACATTTCATTAGAAAAGCATGTTCCATGACCTTGATACTCAAAGGAAGGTCTGTGAGAAGCACTGGCATCCCCTGGGAGCTTGTCAGAAAATGCAGAGTCAGACCTTGCCCCAGCCTTACTGTGTCTGAATCTTCAGCTTAATATTTCAGAGTTCTGTGCCTCGGGTGATTGTATGCACATTAAAGTTTGTATATTTCTCCCCTCCTCCACCTTTTCTAAAACTTTTTATTTGGAAATAATTACCAATTTATAGGAAGTATCAAAAATAGTATAGAAAGATCCCATTTTACCCTTTACTCAGTTTCCCCCAAACTGAGGGGCAGCGAACGTCTTTTAGGTCATTATAGTATTGTATCACTTCTCCATAAGACTACAAAAACATTAGGCTTACTTATCGAAAGCTAGTGCATCTGGTGGTGCTTATTTGGGTTGCAGGCCACAGTAATGTCTTGTTCTACCTGGTTGGATTCTGTAGGTAAAGGAGATGGTGGGGCCAGGTGCAAGGAAGAGGAGGCATCATGGCTCACATGGTGATAGGTGTTACTGCTGTTCAGCTGTGAGCTTCAAATACTCAATGCCAAGAGGGGAATAATAGCGCCAGACATAGGGAATGGGTTGAGGCGAGACACCAGAGACGGAGAGACAGGAAGGCCAAGCCAAGTCATTGGACTCTAGGTAAGCACGAGTAAGGAGAATTAAGTTTGAATGTGAGAAGCAAGGTCTTTGGGATGAATCTGGAATGAACACCGACATGGATGGAGATAGGAGAGAAGGAACTGACAAAGTCAGGCCAGTGAATTTGGGTGGACAGTGTTTGGTTTTACATGGACTCTCCTTTGAAGGCTATGAAAGGTCTCTGTTGGTCTTAAAGGCACAGAACTCTGAAATTGACTAAGTCATTCTATTAAAACAAGGTGAGTTTAGGGCCAGAATCTGGGTTTGAAGGGCCAAGGTCAATGGCAGTATTGAAAAACCAGGAAAAGAGTGAGTTCCACAGAGCCAGTTAGAAACAGAGGCATGAGAACAGGAGGTCATACAACAGGATGAGGTGAGGGAGGTTGGACCCCAAACCTGAGCTCCAGTTTAGCGTGAACAAGGTCAAAGGTAGGAGGAAACACTGCCTTCATCTGGGTCTCAGAAACCCAGAGGCAGAGATGACTGGAGGAAGCTAAGTTATAGGGGAGCCCAAACACAAATGGGTCAAGGCCAGAGTCCCTACTCCACATTGTATCAGAGGCCTCACACCCTCAAAGTTCTAAGGGGTGCCAAATTCCTGGGAGGGAATAAAGAGTCTGTGGGTGCTGAACTTAGAAAGTTAATTATGCACTGGGGTGACATTAGTGTCCCTCATGGTTACTCTGTTTTTCCTCTGATTCTGAAAGCCACATAGCTTATTGCCTTGCTACTCAAAGTATGGTTGCAGACCAGCAGCACCTGGGAGCTTGTCAGAAATGCAGACTCTTAGGCTCCACCCCAGACCTTCTGCATCAGAATCTAGATTTTAACAGAAACCCCTAATTTTAGTTACTCTTGCATTTTAAAGTTAGAAAAGGGCTAGTTTATTGCTCATCACATAGGCATCCTGGAGATCAGAGTTCTAACTCCTCTCTGCTAACAATTGTCTAGTTGTGGAACTGTAAATCTGTTTCCTGGCCCTTGGGAGTGACTTATTCTTTAATAAGGCAGTGGTTCTCGACTCTGGCTGCCCATTAGTGGCATTTGAGGAGCTCTTTAAACCGCAGATGTCCAGGCTCCACCTGGGGTCACTTGAGTCTGACTGTGGGGCTTCGATGCAATTCCGATTCAGTTGGTCTAGGGTGAGGCTCAGGCAACAGGATTTTTCAAGGCTCCTCAGGTGATTCTAATGTGCAGCTCATTAAGAACCTGGGAACTGGGGGAAGAAGGGAGTGGAGGCTGCAGAGGGGGAATCTATGTATGAAAGGGAAGAGTGATGGCAGTAAAAGGATCCTGCATCTTGAGGGTTAGGAATTCTGAGGAGAGGGCTCACTACTGAGCAGTCCCCCACCAACCCAGTGACAGAGGGTCCTGGACCCTTGTTATCTTCCAAATGGCAGGTTGTGGATTTTGGCCACTTTGGGTGGGAATGGGTCATGAAGGGGAAGCTTCTTCTCTGAAGCCAGGGGAACCAGATCAGAACCAGTTGGAAGTCCACTATCACTACTGTCACAAAAGATTTGAGGATGGTCCAGAAGAGGGTGACAGGGAGACAAGTTGGGGGACTCATTGCTCAGGTTCAGGCTAAAGTTGATGGTGACTGGGCTAAGGTGTTGATCTGGGAGATCTGGCTCATGGGAAGGTCAGGGCCTGGTCCAAATCCAGGCCCTAAGTTGCTTCCCTCCTCCTTGTAGCTTGGATGGCTCAGCATGTCAAGGCCTGAAGACACTTGAGTGCTTGTCCATCAGCACTCTGTGGCTGAGTATCAGATCACCCTTGTGGCTTGCCATCCAGCCTTGACCTGATATTCTTCATCTGTCTTTCTGCCTCATTTCCTGCTCCCAACATGCTTAACCCTGCTCAGGCCTGTGTTCCTCCTAAGGACCAGAACTCTGCTTTGTTTGTACTAGTCCTCTCAGTTTCTTCACTTCCTTCCCTGGCATCCTGGCCTATTTTAGATCAAGCAAAGAAATATATGTATAGAACCTGCAAATTGTCCCCTAGTATCTACTCTCCCTTTCTTCTGTAATGATAAAACTCTTGGTTTGCAGTAAGGTACCTTTCCCAGCCTTCCATAAAGCTAGGTGTGGCCATATGACTAAGTTCTGGCCATTGGGATATGAGAAGTGATATGTCCCCCTTCCTGCTTGCTGGAATGTGAGTCTGGGGAGGGGCCATCTTGGAGATGGATCAAAAAGAGATATGTAGCCTGGGTCTTCTATGACTTCATTAAATGGAACCACCACACCAGTTTGTATTTATGTGTGAGTCACAAATAAACTTCTGTCTTGTTTAATTTAAGCCACCATCATTTGGGGTCTCTTTCCCACGTGGTTGAACTCATTTCTTCCCTAACAGAGTTTTAGTCATGTCATAACACTTTCTGAGTGTCTATATGTGTTGGACACTTCTATAAGCTTGAGATCACAGCACACTGAAGTCCTGAGGTAGACACTTATCACCACCATATTTACATATGACGACTTAGTCTCAAGTCTCAGTGAAAGGACCTGAGGTTTCTCCTGGTCTTTGTGACCCCAGATCCCTGGCCTTTCTGCATTAAGCCTTACAGCGGTTGATGCTAATGCAGGCATTTTGAGTTTTATTAAGTATATAATAGTGAGTGGGAGCCCAATGGAAATTTGGATTTCCAAAATGAAATATTGGCTCTCAGAGGTGACCTGGAGCAATGCAACTCAAGTGTGAACACACATAGGAATTCTTTGGGGATGATCTATCCCTACCTATAAGTGCAGGAGGAAGAACAAAGAATGTGTGAGCCCAAACTATTCAGCCCTTGGCATTGGCCTCAGCAGCCCGTGGCTAATTTAATAATAAAATCTTGTTTTCTGATATTAGTATCACTTTACAGAATCTCCTGGGATGAGGTTAGTTTGAGTGGGTTGGTATAAAGTAGGGCTTCTCAAAGTATGGTCCTTGGGCCAGGAGCATTAAAACTTGTTTGAAGTACAGATTCTCAGGCCCTGCCCCAGGCCTGCTGAATCAGAGACTCTAAGGGTAGGGCCCAGGAATAGGAGATTTATTCCCCAGGGGATTCCCATGCTTACTCAAGTTTGGGAAACGCTGGTGTAGAAGAGAAGCCTGGGAGAGGCAGTTACAGTACAATGGAATAAAAGCCCTTAGCTGGAAAATGCAAAATATGTGATCCAATCCTAGCTGTCTTTATTGTTTTTCAATGGAGATGGAAGTACTAACTTCACTAGATAATTTGCAGAATTAAGCACAATGGTATTTCAGAGAAGCAGCATGATATACTGGTTAAGAGCACAGACTGTTTGGAGAGCATGGTCTGGGTTTGAATCCTGGCTCTGCAGTGATGAGCTTGGACAAGTCACTCCATCTGTTGGAATGGGGCTAGAAACAGTGTATATACCTCATCTTGTTACAGGATCGAATGAGTTAATACTTGTAAAACAGAAGAATATCTAGCATTGATTAAGTGCCATGCGTTTGTAAAGTTAATAATAATAAATAATGTAGTACTTGGTATGCAGAGTGACTGTTTAGAAAAGATTTTTTAAGAAAGAAAATGGAGCAAACTAGGATGATAGGGAAAAGGAGATAGAAGGACCCTCAGGGAATCAGTATTCCTGATATAAGAGCGGGATGCCAACTGCTTGAGAATAAGAGAACCTTCACCACCCCTGACCGTGAATCCCATCCCTTCCCCCAGGATGCCCATCCTTTCCCCCAGGGCACCTATCCCAGGGTAACCTGGAGATGTGTAAGAACGGTCTATCTTCTGTGGTGAGATGCAGCAGGCATTTGGTGGAAATTGTCCCCTGGATGGACCAGCATCTCTGCAAGACATCCACTCAGGTTTAAGAGTGGTGGAAACCTGGCCAGTGCAGTTGAAGGTACCCATGCCACCCCTCCAGGGAAATGAGTGGATTCCAGGGGCTTCATGGGGCTTAGCACCACAAGGGGACCCCAGTCACTGGAGCTGAGAAAGGAGGGGCTTGTGCTGGTAAAATGTAACTCTTTTGAAATTTTTATTTTTTAAATGCTTGCAATCAGGTATATTTTACATACCATAAAATTCACCCATATTAAGTGTATAATTTAGTTTTTAGGAAATTTACTAAGTTGTGCAACCATCACCATAATCCAGTTTTAGAACATTTCTAGCACCTCCATAAGATCTTTGTGCCCATTTACAGTTAATCTATCTTCCCACCCCCCCAGCCCACCACTAATCTACTTTCTGTCTCCATAAAGTTGCCTTTTCTGGATATTTTGTACAAATAGAATGGCCTTTTACATGTGACTTCTACCACTTAGCATCATTAACATTTCATTCCTTTTTATTGCTGAATAGTATTCTGTTGTTATGGCTGTGCCACATTTTATCTATTCATTCACCAATTGGTGGATGTTTGGGTTGTTTCCACATTTTGGCCATTGTGAACAAGGCTGCTGTGAACATTCCCATATGAATCTTGGTGTGGACATAAGTTTTCATTTTTCTTGAATGGATATCTAGGAGTAAGATTGCTGGGTTGTAGGATAAATTTAGTTTTCAAGTTTAAACAATTGCCAAACTATTTTCCGAACTGGTTGTACCATTTTACATTCTCACCAGAAATGCAACGAGTGTTCTAGTTTCTCCACATCCTCACCAGTGTTTGTTATTGTCTGTTTTTTTTTTGATTATAGACATTTTAGTGGGTGTGAACTGATATTGATTTGTATTTCTCTGATGACTAATGATATTGAGCATGTTTTCATGTGCTTGTTGGCCATTCATACATCTTCTCTGCAAAAATGTCTATTCAAATCTACAGAATTTTTACGATTAAAACTAGATATGAGGTGTATACCGCCTCTCCCTGTCCCTGGGCACCCAGATAGGACTCTTTCCAAGGTGAATCCGAGTCCCTCTAACTGGTGATTGGCTGGGGTATCCAGGAGACTTGCTTTTGTATCAGTCACTTTAACGCTTTTCACCTGGGGATTAGGGAGCAGCTCTATAAACTGCTGAACCAGAGGAAAAGTGTGTTACTTAAAAGAAATGCTTGATTTGTTTTCTGTGAATACATTTTTCCTCTTCTTCTTCTTATTTTTTTCAAAGCAAGTTAACCTGTGGAAAAAAAAACTTGCCAAGCTAAGATTGGATTTATTTAACTGTTATTAAGATATGTACATATTTTAGAAGATGGAGATTTCAATTGTTTATGCCTTGTTTTCCTTTATTTTCTGAATACCCGTATTGCCAAGAGAATTGGCAAATTCCAAACAATTTTCACTTGTGTGAATTTGATTAACAAATGATACCACTAAGAACAGCCCTGCCACTTTCTTGGATGAAGAATATAGGTGGCACATAGTAAGAATAAATCTCTGACTACCAAGTAGCAGTAGATCATTAGAGGGATAGCATGTAGAGCTAGTGGTATTAGGGATAATGGAGAGGGGGTGATGAATGGGAGCCAACATGCTTCCTAGAACTTTGAAGTATGGTCCTGATAGGCTTAGCAGGAAAGCCTACATTACTGAAAAGCCCAAACCATTCCCTAGCACTTATAGAGAATTACCACAGAGTTTACATCTGAGTTGAACCCCACAGTCTGATGGCCAGGTCTTCCAGAATGGTCTATATATAT
>NW_024354498.1:4794541-4808262 GCF_902729225.1 Pteropus medius
TAGCATGTTCTAGAAATGTTTCTGACAAATCTGGCCAACTCAGGGGAAGAGAGACTGTGACTCCAAGAACTATCAATACCAGGAGAATGCAGAGTACCATTATTGTGTCAAAGCTACCTTCTGTAGCCAGTGGTGGCCGCTGGTCAGCAGAAGGGTGTCAGGGAGAGCCATAGGAATAGGCTGACATGGGTTAGATGCCAGATTTCTTATTCCATCTATCTTGTCCCAAAGGTGTTGAGGGATATCCTCCAAAACCATGTAAAGGACAGGACCCCAGCCACAGGGGATTCCTATATAACTTGGTTTATTCATTTGTGAAATGAACATCGTAATGATGTAGTAGAGTTGATATGAGAGAAAATGTATGCATCATGCCAGCAGGAAGTAGACACTCAGTAAACAGGCTGTTATCATGCTGTGCTCATACGTGTTGAGTGTTTAGCTTGTAGGCGAGACAGTGCACATAGTTGAAATTTTTTCAGACATCGATTGCTTAATTGATTGATTTATTCCTTCAACACACATTTTTGAATAGTTACTATGTAGCATCAGTTGTTCCTGGTATAGAGAATGCAGATGTATAAAACAGGGTCTCTATCCCCAAGTTGTTAAAAATCTAGTTGGGGAGTTAATTCTATAAGACTGGGTTAATGACTGACAGAAAGTTGAATGAGGTACTATTGGAGGTCAGAAAAGGAAGTGATTCATTGTGCCTGGGATTAAGGAGGGCATCGAGTCATGGAAGGCGTTCCAGAAGAGGTGATTTTTGAGATGGGCTTTGAAGGATGGATAAGAGTTCACTAGGTGACGATGGCAGGGAGAGTGTTTCCCGAAGACAAAATAAGAAACAGCATGGACCTAGTCACAAGGGTATGATGTGTTTGGAGAACTGTAAGTATCCCAGTGACTACAGTGTAGGCATGAGACTGGGTGGCGGCAGGGTTTGGAGGGTATGGACTGGAAATATGCTTCAGGGTGAGATATCAAAAGGCCCTAACTAGCATTTTAAGGACTTCAAGCTAAACACTGCAAGCAAAAAGAAAACAGAATGAGTTCTGGCAGGAGTGGCGTGGCTGTTTTCCCAGATTAATAAATTTTTCAATTTGCTGGGCACACATCAACTAGTAAACATAACTCAGTTGTCCAATCTCTTTAGAAAAATGACTTATGGAAGGAGAAATCCAGAATTTAACAGGAAACCTGGTAGATCACCTGAGCTCTGACCATCGATTAAAAAAAAAAATCCCATTACAATAAAAGTCATTATAAAGACTGCCTGCTACACGGCTATTTCTCTCTCTAGGCAGAAGGTGTAGAAACACCATATTCTTTTTATTTAGTTGCAATAACTTATATACAGGGGATAACCCAGTGCAATAAATTCCACTTTGTTCCCTGCACACATAACAGTCCCTCTCTGTAGGGAAGCAACCCTGCTGGACCACAGGCAGGAAGAGGAGGCTGAGTTGAACTGTAGCTGAACTTCATTTAGTTTTTCTCTTCAACTGTCAATCCCCAACTATTCCTTGACTCCCTTTACCATCTCCCCCACAAACATTCCAATCCCTTCATCCAGAAAAGCTCATTGAGACTCCAAAACCACCCACCCAACTTCCCAAACAAAACACTCTAATCCCAAATATCTGGAGCTCAAAAAGGAACCCCCGATGATTTCCAAATAAGGTGGAGTCTTGGCATCTGAAGATTCAACAACTGCCATTCCAACTCTTCGTAAGTGACCCTGACAGTCATTTCTATTTTTGGTCGGGCATAAATTTTGAGCACTGCAGCCAGTCTTTTACTAAGGGAAGTCTAGCCAATTGTTGGCATCCACATCTCAAGGTGGCTTTGTTTTTTCTCCTTGTCATATACACATTTTTGCTCAGAAAGTTACCTTATACTGCATTTTTTGAAGGATGCTATGTTCTATGGGTATTAACCAATTCAAGAAGGTCTTAAGGTTAATACCTTAGGAATGTTAAAGACCTATTCTGCTCTTTAACACTTGCTGATACAGAGCTGGAATGTGGTTCTAATGTGTGTGTGTGACTTTTTTAACCTTTATTTTTGAAAAAAAATTAAACCGAGAGAAAAATGGCATAAGTAGTATAATGGAACTTCTATAAACTTTCACCTAGATTTGCTTATTAATATTTTTAGAAGACAATAGGCCAAGTAATTAATGAGACAGAGTGTTAGTTAAGATAACATTAGCTACTTTAACAGACCTCCAAATCCCTTTCTCGCTCTCTCAACACACACACATACACACACACAGAGTTATTTATCATTATTTACTGAACCATTTGAGACTAAGTTGCAGACATCATGACCCTTTACCTCTAAATATTTCAGTATGTAATGGCATTCTCTTACAAAACCACTGTGCAATTATCCAATTCAGGAAATTGAGCATTGATACACCACCATTAGCTAGTATAGAGACCATATTCAAATTTTGCTGATTGTTTCAGTACTGTCCTTTAGAGCAATTAAAAAAAAATCCATGTTCCAATCCAGAATCAAATATTGCATTCGGTTGTCATGTCTTTAGTCCCCTTTAATGTGGAAGAGTTCTTTAACCTGTTTTTGTTTTTCATGACACTGGCTTATTTTGAAGTCATATGTTATAGAATGTTTTCTGATTCAGGTTTGTTTGATGCTTCCTCATGATTGAATTTGGATTATATATTTTAGGCCAGAACTTTACTTGGATTTTCAATTTTACTCTTGTTAATTAAGAATATCATTTCAAACAGTGCAGTCATTATTTAAAAATTCTCCTGCCACAAAATATCATGCGCGGGTTCCAAGGAGACTCATTGTAGTGGAACTTTTACTCCTACACCTTCATTAACGCAGATTACAAAAATGAGTTCCCAGGTTCCTGATGTGGAGTAGATATCAACACAGCAAACAGTACTCCAATGTTCCTTCCAACATTGCCAGTCTTTGTGTGCCAGTATTTTCTCTTTGTGTCACCATACTGCCATACCTCAGGAAAGCATGTGAAAGTCAGTGATAAAGGGAATGTGCAGACATGGAATGGCATTTGCCAGCAAAGAGCTGGCAGTGACTCACATTACTAAATCTTCATCACTTTTACAAAACACACCACAAAATATAATAAATAATTCACGTTAAACCGCACTTATCAAAACATGAAAACTTCATTTCGTGATTCAACGCCATTGACTAGGATCATTGCTAATTCTCAATTTTTCATTTAAATGGACATAGATGGTACCCACTTACTGACACTAGTAAGAATTCAAGAGCTTTCACTGATTCAAAAGTGGAGTGCTGAGCCTGATAACGTAGGATGCGGAAACAAAAGAAACTTAAATGTGATATTCGGTCTCAAGAGCCAATGCCCATTTCCTCTTGCTTAATGGCATCCCTTCACATTTTATCCTAATTCAGGTGCTGATAAGACGGAGAAATTCCCTCGTGGTAATTTTGTGACTCTTGCTTAAGCCCATTGGCCCAAAACATTGCTGACATCATATATAAGCATGTTTCCAAACCTCCCCAGGAGCTAAGAAACCTTCTTTTAGGGTCAGCATGTGCCATTATCCTGTCTTCAACCTGTCACCGACCTTTTTAGCCTGCATTCTCCTGACTTTCCATGCCTCTCCGTGTGAAAGTCTGCAGAGGTGCCCTTCATGCCTTGGATTGTGCGATATACATCTGTCAACTTATTAAGAACCCATTACAGTGTGAACCTGGCATAATAGAAATAACACCAGACTTGGGTTCAGGTGATGTACATTTCTGGCTGTGGCAGGGATGGGACAGTGTTGTTCATCACATCTGTGTTCTCTTCTTGGGCACGTAACTAGTCTTCATTTTCCAGGCTTTCTCATACTTAGGTGTGGCTGTGTCACCGAGTTCTAGCTAGCTGAATGTGAGCAGAAATTCTCTATCTATATATCTATCTACCTACCTACCTACCTACCTACCTACCTACCTATCATCTGTCTGTCTGTCTGGTCTGTCTATCTATCATCTATCTATCATCTATCTATATCTATCTATCTATCTATCTATCTATCTATCTATCTATCTATCTATCTATCATCATCATCATCTAGCTATCTATCATTTATCATCTATTGAGATACATACACACACACATATTTATGTATATCACTTCTAGGCCTGACTCATAGAAACCTGTCACATGTGTTCTGCCATACTCCTTTCCCTTCCTGCAGACAAGCCATACGTTGTTGGTAGAGCCACAGGGAGCCAGGCATCTGGATCCCTGAATCACCATACAGACTCCTGCTTCCCCAATAAACAGAAATACCCACACTGGATTATTCTGGAACTAAGAAATACATGTCTGTGTATGACGATCCTGATATTTCGATATTGCTCAGAGTAGCTACTGTAATTTTAACAAATACTCTGTCACACCAATACTTTTGGCTCATTGTCTTACCTTCTGTCTACCCTTGGGCAAGCTAGCCTCTCAGAGTCTCTATAACCTCATCTGTCAATGGAGATAATAAGATAAGGATTCTTATCCCATTTTACAGGTCAAAGGATTAAATCAAATAACTTTGTAGACAATTATACAAATACACCGTGGTGCTATCATTATTGGATCTTGCTCACATAGGTAACTAATATAATGCTTTCCATTCAGTTACCTCAGTTTCTTCCATAACCAAGCAACATTTCCTGCAAAATGTGAGGCTAGGGCTCTGGAGCACCTGTACTGCTCAGCTATATAAATTAGGGTGTAAGAGCCCTCAGATCTTGCTGACTCCCTCCAATATGTCATCCTGCTGATTTGACTGTTCCTTACTACCTAGATGATGTCTCAGAACTTGACCTCCTGACCAACTACTGTGATCATCCAAGGCCCGAACATAGGTATCCATACTGTGAGTTTCCCAAGCCTTTCCTGGACCCTTTAAAGTCTCATAATAGCAAATAAAATATTGAATGCTCATGATATGCTGTTATTGTGTGCATTACTCCCAGTATTTTCACACTACCTAAGGAAGGAGATACTTTCTCATCCCCATTTTGCAGATGATAGAACTGAAGCTTAGAGAGGTTAAGAAATTTGCTTGCAGTCACTCAGTATAGACAGATTCAAACTTGTGTCTCTAGAAGACCTATGCTCTTAACCTGAATGGTTAAATCTTTGCTTTACAGCCCAGCATTGCCCATTCCCTTCTAAGAGTCCCATTACTGAGAAAGCAAAGTCTCCTTGTAGGAGAAAAAAATTGAACTTTTTAAAAAGAGCCAAAAGTAATGCTCTCTTTGGATGTTTCAAATGGACATTAATATTCTTGTATATGTTCCTCCAAATTTATTAGTCATTTATCTTATTCATTGTACCTTAATTTGCCTGCAAGTTATATTAATGCAATTTTTTAATGCTAAGAAAGAATCCTCTGGGGGGAAACTACACAGCAACACTGTAGCATCAATGTTCAGTGTCTGAGAGAAAGTAGAGGAGTGGATGGTCTTCCTGCTAGGTCTGACTGCCTTTGGTGGGTTCTGTCCTGGGTCATGAACCTAAATCCATCCCAATGTGCTTGTCAGCGCAGAGCATAAAGGGAACACCCAGAACAGTTCCTACTCTGTCAGTTGTAATTGCCTGACTAATAAAAGACAAAGTCATTGGGTTATTTTGCTTGCCATCTAACAAAGACTTAATATTCCAGGCTGTATGACTATCTGTGCTGAACCAATATCCCAATGGGCTCTTTCCATGCTGATTCCCACCCAGCTTTTGCCCTATCTCCTACCAAAGCTGAACAATTTAGTTGTCAAGCAAATATGTCCTGTGTTGTTAAAGAGAGGCAGCATGCGACAATTTGTTCTTACAAAGTATATAAAGTCAGAAGTAAATCCGCTCTGAGTTGAACTCTTGAAATTTGAAAATATCCAAGTGTCTATGAAATTTGGAGAGGCTAAATCTCATCTTGACATCTTGGTTGTCATCAAAAGTTTAAACTCATGAGTAAGGGGACCCTTCCCATGAGACAATATCACTGAATTCACTATTGAAGTCAAAAGAAAAACATATTACGTAAATTTCCTGTAATTCCCCGACCACATTGCAGGATAGGCCTTCTTAGAGCCATCTTACAGATGAAGAAGCTACATTAAGCAAACCTAATTAACTGGCCCAAGACACACAGCTAACAAGTGGCAGATCCAGGCTTTGAAGCCAGGCGATCTTGGCCTCACAGCCCATACCCAAAGACTTGTGTGCTTGCAGAACATCTGGTTCTTGAATAAGAGGTCCCTATAATCTGAACATCCACAGGAAGTTGTTATGGAGGGACTGCGAAGCAAAAAACAGAAGGCCTGCTTTGTCAGAGCCTTTCTGGTCAGCTTTGGTGAGCCTGCCCTCTTCGTTGTGCATTCCCCACAAAAGAACCTCTGCTGACGCCAGAGCTCCCCCTCCCCCCGGGGAATGAAAGAGGACCAAGTAGGGGAGATCTTGGTGACTATTGTGAAGATGGAGCCAAAGAGACCCATGCACTTCCAATTAAACAGCATGCCTTCCATGGCCCGTTCAACGTCCTGCTCCTTCTCAAAGCGTACCCAAAGAGTTTCAGCTTTGGCAAAGGTCTGTGAGATTTCATGCTCCCTTTCCCCATGTAATAAAAAAGTCATTTTTTGCCTCAGGCTGAGGAAAACACTGGCATTTTTAACTTTAAAAGGTTTGGGTGAGGTTTTTTTTTTTTTATATTAGATTTATTGTTGTTTTTTGGAAATCTTGTAGACATTCGCAGTTTTTGGTTCCCTTGCTGAGCTTTTCTGGAAACTTCCATGGGAAGAAGGGTTAAAAGCAGAGGATTGAGGTTGGCTTTTAAACTCCAAATCTGGAGGGTGAGTAGAAGATTTTTAAAAACTGTGCCTGTTGGGTTTCAGATGACATACAACTCAGTCCCTCACTGGGTGGAGAGCAGAGGACTGGCGAGGATGCCATCTTGCTCCCAACCTCTTATAAAAACTAGAGTAGGATTCCCTGTTCTGTGTTCACTGAGCAGCCTGGGGAGATTTTACTCATGTGCACATCTTCCTTTGCTTATTAATTCTCCTAAAAGGAAAGCAGGAGAGAAAGATCCAACCCTTCATAATCCAAACCATACAGGGAGGAGGCAAAGCAGAGCCTTCACCAAGAATTCAGATGTTCAGTGTGATGGTCAGACCTCAAAACACAGGCTCCAAATTCCAAATGAGCTTTGCCCATTTCCCCATTTTCTCTTTCGCCATCTCAAACCTGCACCAAAATGCATTGCCTTTGGCTTTTTCCAGTCCACACAATTGTCTTTCCAGTTTATGGGTCAGGGAACAGAACCTAAAGTGATACCCTCTTTAAAAACTCACCCTGTCCCTCCTAGCATCACCCCCTCTCATCTCAGTCCAATTAGACCCCTCCAATCCTTCCCTCTTCCTCTCAGTTTCTGAGAGTAGAAACACTCCATTATCCTGTTTCATTTTGATGACTTGAATATCTCAGAAGATATTTATGGTGGAGTCATGCACTCCCCACTCTACTTCCTACTCATGTTTCCTGATCCTCTGGTAGGAGAGCATCTGCTTCGTCTCCCAAATCTTCCAGCCTTGGGACCCTAGTGAGGGAAGTGAGTCATTTAGTTGGTTTACAAATACCTGAGGAGTGCCTAACGGGTGCTTCGCCCTGGAGATGCAACAAGGAAAACACTGTTCTGCTCTGGAGGGGACTCCTCAGGTAAGGGACTGGCATTCCGCTAAACTTCTAGGCTCTTCTGTCAACCCCACCCTAATCCCAGCCCCAGGGGGAACATATGTAAGCGATGCCAGAGCCTTCATCCTAACATTAACTCCTCATACACCACCACTATCACTTCTGTCATTTTCCCAGAACTTTACACCAAACTGCACACTCACATTTGGGGGTGCTCATGAACACCCCCAATTCCTACAGTCAGGCACCTGACACTTTTTTAGCTTCTTTCTTATGCATGTAATTTAATGGGTACAGTTTGGCTACATCAGACCTATATTCTTGGCAGTTCTCCCAGGTTTACATGAGCCAGATAAGTGATGTCTAGTTAAGGGCAGGTCACCATATCCTTAGTTTCCACAAAATCTCTCTCCGCACAGTCTCCTTTGATTTAGGGGTAGACTAGAAAGAAAATAATTACCTTAAATCTTATTTTGCACATCACAATATGAAGATTTATCCCAGACACAAGCATGCATTCTTAATTATAATCCCAGCATTGATCTGAGCAAGTATAAGATATATGACTGCAAGTTGCTGGTGGTTTTGCATTACCATTTTAGTGCAATTAATGTCTACCACCAAAGCACCATCTTATGCATAGGACAAAATTAAAAAGAAGCTTGAAATGTTATATCCTACCCAGGAAATGTTGTTACTATTGCATTGTAAAGATAAGGAGTTAAGGTTTTCATTTTTAATTACTTTACTGAGTGATTCTTCTTAAGGGAGCCTAATTGTGAAGAATATAAATTACTGTGCAAGTTTATGGTAAGAGACTAGTAATCTTTTGGGAAGCAAACAAACAACCAAATTAGAATTCAGCAGCATTCAATAGTAAAGTTTAAAATTTCCATCTGGTTGTAACTCTTTTATAAAAACCTTTATATTAGAATGTTGCAGTCAGTAATTTAATCATTCATGAAGCATTTTTTGCTGCGATTTGGGAGAGATACAAAGACAGCTTGAATAGGTTCAAGGCTGCTGCCCTTCCCTTTCTAGGGCTACCTTCTTCCTTGAATTGTCTCCTCTGTTCTCACAGGGCCCCAATCTTCCTGGAGCCCTTCTTGGAGTGCCCGCTCAGACTGACACCCTTCTCCTCTCCACAGCAGTGACCTAGGTGGGCAAATTCACCTTGCCTCTGCTACAATCAGAATCACTCTTCTTTCTCTGAAAGCCATTCAGCTAGCTGTTAGGGGAAAGCAGCTGATTAAACCAAGTCACACTCCAGTGTTGATGACTAAAAGCGCTTAACGCTCCCAGGGGTGTCTGCAGCTGAGACCCTACACCTGTAATGGTGGCATGTCAGGTGGTGTGACAGACTGGTGGGGATATAATTTTTGGTGTGTTTTGATTCCACTCAGATCATACCACTTATAGATGTTAAAGGAGCTAGTATAAAAGGATTTCATAAAATGACATTTTGCCTAAGGCCTTTCTTCCAGGGCTTCAAATGATTAGAAAGAGGTCTTAGAGTTCTACTTGTCCCAAGAAAGTTTTGTCCAGGATCACATCCATCTGTCCTTTCTTTGAGCTATTGTGTGAACTTCACACATAGATGCTGCCTTGTAGAGATGTAGAAAAGTTTCTTGTGCAGATTCATTCCCACTTAAGGGAATCCTGACTTTAGTAGAAGTAGAGCAAATTCTTAACATTTGCCAAGGAGGCATTCCCAGGCCTTTCATTTTCCCCATAAAAGAAAGTAAAGTATAGCTTCCCAGGCATCAATGTGAGGATAACAACAAACATTTGCTGTTTTCAGCACTGTCCCATGTGTTTTCCATATATACAAAATGAATTCATAAAGCTAAAGAAGTGTAAAATAAACTTAAATAATGTAACTTTTTGGTGAGTTTGTAGCATTTATACTTCTGAAGTGAGTAAAGCTTAAAATGGCACTAACACTTTCAGGTCATCCTGCATTAACTCCTTTAATCTTCATGACAACCTTAACATGTAGTTAGCATTATTCACCCCATTCCACAGATGGGAAAACAAAGGCACTGGGAGATTAAGAAATTTGCCCAATGTTATATAGCTATAAGGGGCTAAACTGACACTATAAACCCAGACAGTGTAATCCTAGTGTTCATGCTCTTAGCCACTATGCCACACTGCCTTTCAGCAGTCACTAGGAAACAGCAGAGATGTTGCCATCCTTAAAAACAGCTAGACTTAGTCATTAGTTAAATGTTTCACTCTCTACACCAGCCTGAAATGGCCATAATTCAATTTCAGCCCTCAGCAAGATGGCAGGGCCCCCATTAGTATCAAAGCCATGAATGATAAAATCTAGGATTGCTAAGACTCTCCTGTGTCCTCCACTCCTGTATTCCCACACTTTTACATAGCATGGTCCAATCCATACTTGTTGAATTAAATTAAATGGAATTGCCAAACCTTTTGACATTCTATGTGCAGTTTGGGAAAGTCCTTCTGTCTTGCCCTCCTCTTAATTCCAGATCTGTTGGGTGGCCTTAGGATGGCCCATTTCCCTTTTGCATTCTTCTTGTCCATCGCATGGAACCTCCTTCCATAAACCCACCACACCTCAGAGAGCCATAGAGAGGGCCTACTGCTATCTACATAATAGCCCCCAAACCTGCTGCCTTCACTCATGGTAGGAAGCTCAGTGCTCTGTTTTGGGGATCCAGTCCTTTCTTGGCCAGAACTAGATTTGAAGCTGTTTTATACCTGTAGTCAAGCAGTCAGTCAGCCTTCTCTGGCTCATTTAAGGGACCTCATTTGTCCTTCCCAGACCACCTGAGTCTCCTTCTCCAGACTCACTGGCCTCCAACTGACCTTGGATGGGGGTGGGGCCCTCTGGTCTCCCCACCCTGTTTTCTTGGCAAGCCCAATCCTCGTGACCCTGGCAGTTGGAGGAATTAACACCTAAGATCCAGGGAGCTCTGTCTGTCTTTCATGACCCACAGACAGAGGGCCTACTTGTTGATCTAACTTTATGGCCCTGTCCCTGGCACCTGGAGCCCCGAGACTGACCTGGTCCCATTAGCCAAGGCTCCATCAACGGTACTTTATTTCTTACTGGCATTTCTGAAAGCTGAGAGGTTGCTCAGGGATTTCTGAGCCTTGAGTTGATTAGAGGTTAATGATGTGTGTTTTGATGAGAAAATAAAAGATTTTGTTTATCCATTAGAGAGGAGGAAAATTAGGAGTAAAATGGAGAGAAGGAAAAACACAAATTCTCAGCTTTTCAATGAAGTTTTAAATGGTTCATGTCTATTGAGTTCCCAGTCATTGCTGGAACATTCTTTGGGTGTTGATTTTATGTATCAGCTCTCAGAAAAAATTCATGGGGTGTTCAGCTCTACCTAAGGCTGTCAGGAGACACACAGAAGGCCAAAAGGGCTGCTGGACAAGTCATTTTACTATTCAGAGAATGTGTGAATACAACCAGGAAGTGCATTCATACTTCCGCTTCAAGCAGAGGGAGAGAGGAGCCTATAGGGACCAGAGGCAATTTCTAACAGTGGGTCCTCCAACCAGAGCCATGGTTTACAAGGACACCCCAACTAGGTCAACATCTACAGAAAAGATGTTTTGAAAACTCACTCTTGGTTCATCATTGTTGAAGTCATGGGGAAGATGCAGAGGGGCTCCATAAAGGCAGGATGTGCAAATGTAAAAGGAATAGGCTTTGGAGTTAAACCAATCTGGGTTTGGATATCACTTGACTATTCCAGATTTCTCACCCTCTCTAAGTCTCAGTTCTCATTCATAAAATGAGCTAGTACTATTTAACTAACAGAGTTGCCACAAAGATGAAACAGTTCTTTAAGTGAAATTAACTAGCACAGGTTAGGTGAGTGTCATTTACCCTCCTTACCCCTTCCGTTTTTTTCCTGTAGAAAGTCCACAGCCTCTACTCTCTGGAGTGCAAATGATCTTTAATGGCTGACATTGAAAACACAAAAACAACTCACCAGAGAAATAGTAATTCATAATTCTCCCTTTCAGGAATCCCCTGACTAAATCAACAAAGTGTCCTTTATTAAGTACTGGTGTTGAAATTTTACAGATGGTTTGGACCAATAAATTCTGTTGGAGTTAGGCAGTCGAAGCCTTGCTTTCCAGATAAGCTCACAGAAGTAGTGTTTGATGATAGTCTTACTCAGGCCAGTTCAGTCAGTCACATCACAGAAGAGTTACAAGTGGGGTTGGATGAGAGGCTGAGTGAGGATCTTTTCCTATCACTATTCTTAAAATGACAATTTGGAGCACATCTTAATGGACAGCAGCATCATCTTTGCTGGGCAAGACCAGTCTATGTGGTAAGAAGTACCCTTTAGTGAGCATCTGCTCTGAAGATGTTCATGGGTAGTCCTAAGTCTAAGAGCAAGTGAGAATATTAGAGGATCTCAGCTGTTCTAGAACAGTATCCCCTCACTAAACTACTTTTGCCTGTGGGTTTGGAAGAGTCAAATTTGTGTCTTGAGTCACCTGGGAAGGAGTTATTGATGGAACAGCTTATAGCGGGGGTTATACACTGTAAAGATTTTGTCACCACCTTGGAGAAGATACCCCAAGATCATAGACACATTTAAGAGCACGTCAAAAAAGAGAGCCCAAGACTTTTGTCTAATTCTTCTTTATTTCAAATTCTTCTTTATTTCTGCCCTTTTGAACACATCAAAATTGTGTTCTCTCTACTTGGAGAGAATTTTTCAATCCAAGCTGGGGGCTTATCAGAACTGCCTTTTCATTCCGGCACCAGTTTAGTTCTGTAAGTTTATTTTAATGAAGGATTTTGTTCCCCAGTTAAGCAACAATTTTCAGGAACATCTCTGGGTTTAAGGTAGCTTTAGTATGTCTATAAAAACCCAAGAGCCATTCAAAGAAGCTGGTTATGAATTCCTCATGAGATGAATGGTAGTGAGTTCATTGTTGACATTGGCAATTTCTTTGGAAATGAAAAAAAAAATGCACCTTGGAATTGCTCAAAGTCCTGGAATGATGAAAGAAAAGAATATTCAAGTTTTCCCATATGAGAATGGTGGTGGGAATGGAGGTGAGGGGGGTTATGACTTAGAAACTAAAGGACATAAGCCAATTGGGAAGTCATTTGGGCTGTGTCTGAGGTCAGAATCATATGGAGGAACTCAATGGGATATTTTATTTCTTGTTTGGGGAGAGATGGACAAGAAGATTTCCTCCAGCAAAAGCTAAGCCTGTCCATGTTTCCCCAAAGCTTAGAGGTACCTGCTTCAATCTGTGCCAAGCCAGGAAGTAGAACAACACATTTGTCCAGTGAGAGAATTGCCTCCTATACACAACTGTGAACTGATATTCCCGTAGCACGTTCGACCCTTCCAGAATCTTCTTTCTGAAGCCTCTTTAGACAACAACTGTGGTTCCTTAAAAGCTGCCTGCAAGGCAGATCCACCTATGGGTGCTAAAATTGTAGGTGAACATTTGAGGAGAAACAGGCTATCTCTCTCAAGGTATTTAAAATTAGAAAAAGGAAAACAGTAATTTAATGTGGAGCAGCATAACAGACACAACTGTGCGATCAAGGTTAACATCATAATAATCAGGCGTGTCAACATCATGTGCCCTCTGATATGATGCCCTAAGAAGGGCACATTATTACTTCTATGGTATTCTTGCCAGAAATGCATAACTTCAATTTAATTATGAGAAAACATCAGATGAAGCCCCACTGAGGGACATTCTGCAAAATAACTGACTAGTACTCTTCATAAGTGTCAAGGTCAGAAAAGACAAAGAAAGGTTGAGGAGTTTTCACAGATCGAAGGTGCTTTATGAGGAGTAGATTCTGAAACAGGAAAAGGACATTAGAAGAAAGACTGGTGAAATCTGAATAAGGTCTGTAATTTACATAATAGTACTGTGCTATGTTAATTTTTTGGTTTTGATGATTCTACTATGATTATTCTACTATGATTCTACTATGAAAAAGCTCTATAATCATAGAGCTTTTTTTTTTTTTTTTTTT
>NW_024354498.1:4808273-4817882 GCF_902729225.1 Pteropus medius
CATTAGGGAAAGCTGGATGAAGGGTATATGTGAATTCTCTGTACAAGTTTTTGCAACTTTTCTGTAAGTCCAAACTTATTTCAAAATAAAAAGTTAGTACGTTTCCTGTAAAAAAAATCCCCAACCACAAAGTGGCATAATATCGCTCTACTGAGTGCCTTCGTGCCTCAGTGAACCAGATGGGGGGGTGCATAATTATCTTCCTTTGCATTGTGTTTAATTTCTACAAGTTGTAACTTGTGAAGCACATTTCAGTCCCATGGGTAGCCCAGGAAAAGGATATTTCATGTTTTAAGACTAAAAGAATAAAATCGAGAAGAGCCTCTCACAAGCTTTATTACTTGTCAGAAATGTGTCTGTGAACAGGGAAATACCAATGATGTAAAAATATATATATTTTTATATATATATACATATATATACACACACACATATACATATATGTGTATATATATGTATATATATTTTTACATCATTGGTATTTCCCTGTTCACAGACACATATATATGTATATATGTGTGTGTATATATATATATATGTATATATAAATACATATATATATAGTTTTTAAAGGCTGCAACATGGAAGAGAGAATTTAAGGCAGGAGGACTGCCAGTTATTTGATTTTTTTCCTTAAGAGCTGTGTACTTCTTTGGAGTCAGAATCCAATTGTTTCCAGTCTTCATTAATCAGTGACACCATTCATCAAATGGACACATTGGCATAATGAGCTCTCATAAATACAGTGTTTGTGATCTTCCTTGGATTATTAGAGTGAGGAATGGAGGGTGGAAAAGAGTGAAATTACACGGTATCCCATCTACTTAGTCTAAAACATACTTACGTATGCCACACCAAATTAACATCCAGTCATCTTTTCTGTTTCATCCCATTCTTGTTTCTATTTCTCTGTCTTACTTCATTTCTGTCTCTCTTGCATGTATAACAAATGAACTAAAAGCAACCCCCAATCCCTTAATTGAGGCAGTTCAGGTCAAATCATGATTGTTAATGGAAAGAAACCAAATCATTTGTCGCAGAGCTTCATTTTGCCTGTGCTGCTTGGTTTCCTGCTGTTATTGTACTTACAGTAGATGCTAAAAGCAGTCGCTACAGCCTCTTCACAGGAAAACAAATCTCAGCTGCAGTCTGAATAAAAGCACCTGGCACTCCGGATCAGCTGGGGTCCAACAGCTATTTTTCCAGCCTTGGTTGCTCCTCAGGTTGATTGAAATGAACTGCAATTTTTGAATGAAAGTTAGCTCCTACATTTCCAAGTACTATCTTTGGTCTCAAATGAGTGAGTTGCCCCTGGAAAATATGGAAGCCCCAAATTCCTTTTCTCATTATACCACTTCAGGACTCATAGACTTTCTCCAAGTTTCTAAAACTGCAATTCATGGGCTCAGAAGCACCCATATATTAAGATGGAGATTGATGGTGTACACATTGAAAATTGGAGAGCTGTCACCCAGAGGCCAGGAGAGCAGGTTCTTCTTATGGAGAAAGGACAAAATGTTTGAGCATTTGTGGAAATGACAGTTCCCTGGAATCCCATAATTTCAACACTTTTTTAGACTGTTGGCTATAGAAGTGGTGCCAGTTTTAAGATCTGTCTCACAGATGGAGGAACAAATATGATAGGCATGTCTTTGGTCAGAAATTAGGTTCAGAAATAACATGATAGCTGCTGGTCATGATCAGCCTTCTGGTTGGCCGCCTTTAACCCCCAATCACATGGGGCTTTCCTGGGGCCAGTCTCTAATGCATGTCAATAAGATTAATCCTCCCTTTCTGGAATCCAACCCTGGCCATGGCTTAATCCAGGCTATGGTGTGTGAGTAGGGTGTGTGTGTCCTCTGTGTATGTGTGAGTGGGAGCAGAGTGTTATTTGTCATGAGAGGACAGAACCTGAGAGAAGAGATTGAAAGATGCCAGGCATTCCTGTGAGATGACCCGATTGTAACTTCTGAAACCATTGCCTTCGAAGATTTCTGCTCTAGGTCAGAGAGTTCTAAGTTTGGCTGAATATCTGAGTCACCTGGAGAAGCTTTAAAAAATACAGATTTCAGGGCTCTATCCTAATCTTATTGAATCAGAACTTCTAGGGTAAGGGCCAACAGATGGCTCAGACCGAGGTCCAGGTTTGAAAATCACTGTTCTTGACCACCATTAACCAATCACTATCCCCTGACTTTATGGGATACTGTGAATAAGTAATAAAAATAATAACTCAATGTTTGTCAAGCATTTACTATATGCACAGTGCTAAGAGCTTTATGTGTATCATATTATTTAGTCTTCGCAGTAGCCCTATGAGAAAGATATTATTTTCATTTTAAAGATGAGAAAACTGAAGTTCAGAGAAATAATTTGTTTAAGATTTCACAGCTAATAAGTGGAGGAATCAGGATTCATATACAACTGGTCTGATGTATGAGTCTCAGTTCTTATTTACTAGGCCATAATGCTCTGGGACACTGAGTATGCTCTTAGATAATTTTGGCCCTAGGATGTGGAGAGTAGAGGAAGGGAGTAACTACATCAGAAAAGAATGAAGCACAGTGTGTATATGTGTGCCTGTGCGTGCTTGCACACATGAGTGTTAGCAATGTGGGGAGCAGATGGAGAACTGAGGAAACTGGTAGATGGCTGAGAAGAGTATGATAGGACAGTGAAACAAGAATTAATTTTGGAGCCAAAGACTTACATGTGAATCCCAGCTCTGCCATTTGCTAACTGCATGATTTTACTCAGGGCATTTACCCTCTCAGCGCCTTGATTTCTCAAAAAAAAAAAAACCTATACTGTTGGTTTGTAGGTTATAGATAAGGTTGATAAACTGCTCAGCACTGAGTGGATACTCAGTTATGGCAGTCATTATTAGATGTTAGTCTATTACAAAGAAATAGAGCAACAATTCTCAAAGGACTGATGTCCTGATCCTGAACTGGAAGTTGTTATCAGAAACAATCTGCCTGAAGACAAAGTGGCTAGAAAAGGTTCAGAACAAAATTCTTTTAGAAAACTGCCTGCGAGATATCATCTTTAGATATGGGAAAAAAAAGTAATCCAAAGCATAGTTGTCCTTTGGCTCATATGAAGAATTATAGGAAAACGAGATTGGGGGGCAGTATAGCTAAAGACCAGAATTGTGGATCCAAGTGATATCAATACCAAGATGGTCATAAAGGATTAGTTCTTTTTCTCTCCTCTTAGTATCCTGTTCTCAAAGGCAGCCTTGTGTTTTTACGCAAGACAGTGCTGGTTCTAATCTGGGGGTACCAGAGAAGAGGCCTCAGGGAAGAACAAATTCTTCCCTTAGATGAAGATTGTGTACAGCCCAGTGTGTGTCCATTGGCTGGACATGATCCTTGGAATTTTGCTGATGAGTTTGGACCCTGAATTTCACAGTGATGGCAGAAGACAGGAAGACATTTAGAAGCTGTTCTACAATAACAAGAAGGCACTACAGCCAAAAGATGACTAAGAGGGAACAATAATAGTCCTCCATCATTGGAAGAATATAATGGTCCCAGGGAGAGTAATTAGATAACATAAAAAGAATTCTTGGGAAGGAAAATTCAGACTCTCAAGAACATTTTCTGCATGTCAGGACTTGCGAAATACTGTTCCAAGAGAAGAGGCAGAAACTGTCTTCACTGAATCATGGAAAGTCAAGTGAAAATTGAACGTGATAAAATGCTCCAGCTGGGCATCTCCCATCTAGTTCTCGAAGATGCATTTGACAAGGCTTATACTTGAAAAAGATTTCAAACTATAGCCGTGAAAATGAACAAGCTATTGTTGTATGAAAAACATGGATAAATTTCATTAAGTGAAAAAAGCTGGACACAAAGATACACAACGTATGATTCCACTTGTATAAACGTCCAAAAGACGTAAAACTAATCAATGTGTTAAAAATCAGACACCATAGTTAGGATCTTTAGGGTGTAGTAATTAAGAGGAGACATGAGAGAGATTTCAGGGGTACTGGTCATATTCCATTCCTTGTTCTGGGTGCTAGTTAAGTGGGTCTGTTCAGTTTGCAAATATCCATCGAATTGTATACTCATGATTCATGCATTTTTTTCTGAATGTATATTTCAATAAAAAGTTAATAAAATAAAGGTTATATTTTATTTAAATACAAGGAGTAATTTCTTACAAGAGAAACAAACCTCGAATAGCCAATCTCAGAGTTTATTTTTAATTGCTTCACCCATGAAACTTTTATCTTTTCTTGAACTGCAAATTTTTCAACTTCTTGTGATTGTCAAAATAACCTAATATATCAATTTGAGTCTTTCGAGAAGCATATCTGAGATGGGATTAGATGTGCAAGAGATTTATCAGAAGAAATTCATCTGAGGGATAAAGAGGAAGGAATGAGTAGGAACAAACTTTAAGCCAAAATACAGATTTGACACCTGTGTAAGGAGAGGACCGGACAGAGGATTGAAGACCTTCGGTCCATAGTATGGTCCTGAGAAAATCTCAGCCAGGTTGATGCGGAGGCCTTGGGCAAATTCTGCTCAGTAGAGAAATGCTGCAGTAGGCAGAAATAGTACAGAAACAGGCCCAGAAGCCTACCCCTCGGGCCAGCTGGTGTGGGAGAGGTCATGGAGAGGACAAGCTGTGGCCTGGTGGCTGATCAACGCCTCAGGAACAGGAGGACTCCGATGGGAGAGGCCAGCTTCATGTCAGGTCCAGCACACGGGTGGTCCGGCTCAGAAATTGGGCAGGGATAATTCTAGGGGTGAAGGGCATCAGGATTCCACTGGGAGGGGCCCAGGCCGCAGGGCGTGACGGGGAGCAGTCTCATGACTTCGACCTGGCACAGAGAGGCCACAGATGCAAAGCACGGCAATACACACTGCTAGCCATCCTAGCGGGAGAGGTTCCGCCATTGCTCTCTCTTCCTCCTCCTATAAAATTGTTCTCTTCATAACAACTTGAGAATTCTCCCAACTGAAGGAAACTGAAACGATTGAGGTCCTTTCTGTAATATACACTGACGTCCTGTTCAAAACTGAGTGACCGTGCATCTCCTTTCGCCCCTCGCAATCACAGCAACAGAAACCTTGTGAGTGACGTCGGAGGGACCTGCCGTGCACGAGTCGGGACAAACCCGACCCGCCATCCACACGCCAAAGGTTGCGGGAACATGCAGTGCATTTTTTTTTGGCATGGATCGTTTGTGAAATTAACGGCCACATTCTCATTTGTTTATAAACCTGTGCTGGCTAGATCAGATAGGGCGTGTGTACGGGGGAATTCGTTTCCAGCAGCCGATGGGCTTGATGGCGGAGAAAGTCCTCAGCAGCTGTTCTTCCAAGAGACAAGGGCAGAGATAGACTCTTGCCCTCACCGCAGTGCCAGGCACAGGGGGCTGCAGTTTCAGCGGCTGGGGGTATTTAGGGGCCATTGCTTGTTGTCCCCTTTAACGTTAACACTCCTGCCTCGGAGTGCCTCAGCGGTTAATTTTTTATGACTGTTTTGGTTAATATTCTCATCATCACTGCTTACTCCTCCAGGGCAACTTTACCGATTTTTCCTTTCTTCCTGAGAGATCAGTCTGGCTTGTTTGTGAATGAGTTTTTAAGAAAGGAAAAGATAAGCCTGACACGTGGAAAGAGAATAGGACTTGGCAGGTATAAAGATGTGTGTGTGTGTGTGTGTGTCCAGTTCTTCTGCCTGCACCTCTTCGAGCATCATTTTCCCTGTGGGAAGGCAGGTTGTGCAGGGTCATCTCTGAGCTAGCCTACTCTTGACGTGCCGGTATTTCAACCACACTCATGCCATAGGTGGCATTGTTATCCCATCCGATGAAATAATTCACCTCTCCAAAACCAAATCTCTGTCTATTTTCCACTTAACCTCCATCTACTGCCTTATTATCTCATGCCCCCGACTCCAAATATCTCTCTTAGCTATAATTTTTGCTTCTGGTCCTTTCTTGGGGACCTGTATGGACTCTAGTTTGTCTCGTGCAACCTGGCTCCTGGCTTGGCTTGTACAGGGCTCTCCACTGATTTGGACAAACCTTAATAGCCTCAGGTGACAGTCACATGGCTCCCGCCCCCCACCCCTTCGGTGCACATCCTCCCTCTATATGGAAAAGGAAGGTGCGTTTGAGGGTTATGAGACTTGTACAAGATAAGGGATATTGAAACTCCTTAGGAGTAAGAGACCAAAAGTGTGAGGGGAGATCACTATGCATTTAACCATTTCTTTTTGAGGGCCTCCTATTTAGAGAACGGAGGTGGGCTCTGTGGGAGATTTCGCTGTGGGTCCTCGCTTGGTGCTTACAGTCTGAGTCACAGGGACAGGACATCCCTGGGAAGATGGCTGCTTCTGGGAGAAGGAATCCAAGTGCAGGGAGAGCAGAGCTGGTTCAAAGCCCCTCAGGCAGGGAAGCGAGAGATCCAGAGACAGAGATGAGCTCCCCTGACCAGGGCCTGGAGTCTTAGCCCTTTGTGAGAGGCAGGAGCCTCTAAGGCTGCTGAATGAAAACCGCCTTGGGCTAGTGGCCTCCAGACTCAGCAGAGCCCCCTGCTAGTTTAGGTGGTTTCCTTCACCTGTCTTTAAAGTCAGATTAAAATATCAATTCCTGACTAACTTCCTCCCTCCACTTGTTTTTGTTAGATCTGTTGGCTCCAGACATCCTCTACCCCATTTGAGGCTGGAACAAAACAAAACAAAAACAATCCTGGTAGTACATATGCATCTATCTCAGTAAAAACCTAAAAAACAAACAAACAACAACAACAAAAAACCCACCAGTAGGACTCTATACAATATAAACATCAAATCATATTATAAATGGAGAAATAATGTTTTGTAGTTGAAGGGGGTCTTTATGGCATATGGATAATCTTCCTTGTTGTGTATGGGCATGTTTAATTTTTACATCTGGATTTTGTGTACTCAGATCTTAAAGCGGAATCCTATTGTGCTAAGACTTTAGAGTTTGTTTCCATTGCCTATTACCATAATAGTATCTTCTTGTGTATTCTCTTGTGCTGTAGAACACTTTTCTAACACTCAGTTGCTTACAGTAGTGTTTATACTTAGTCTCACAGATATCTAAATTGAGTGAGAATTGGCTGGTCTAGCTTAGGCTCAGTTGGACAATTCTGCTTCAGAGTGCAGATCTAGACAGACTTGGTCCCTTGATATAATTCGGCTCTAGTACTCATCCACATGTCTCTCATCCTCTTTGGGCCAGTGGGCTACCAGAGGCATGTTTTTCCATTTTTGATGACAGATTTACAAAAGGAGTAAGCAGAAACATGTGACATTCTTTAAGGCCTAGGCTCAGAACTGTCACATCATCCCTTTTACCCTCGTTCTGTTGGCAAAGCAAATCACATGGCCAAGATCAACATCAGTGGGGTGAGAACATGTGCTTCACTTCTAATGGAGCCACAAAGTTATGTGGATGGCAAAGAGCATGGAGACATGGAAGAGTGAGGGATTCTAAGCCTTAAAGCCATCTGCTGGAACTGGAAGAGGGCTGGAGAGCCCTTGTGTAGAAAATGACTCAATAGAATTGTATTAGTGTGCTTGGGCTGCCATAGCAAAATACCACAGACTGGGGAGCTTAAACAACAGAAATCTATTGTCTCCCAGTTCTGAAGGCTTGAAGAACAAGGTCAAGGTGTTGGCAGGTTTGGTTCCTTCTGAGGCTCTGAGATGGCCACCTTATTACTATATCGTCACGTTTTTTTTCTCTGTGTATGTGCATCCCTGGTGATGCTCTGTGTGTTCTAATCTCTTCTTACAATGACAAAAGTCATATTGGATTAGAATGCACCCTCATGGCCTTATTTTAACTTAATCATCTCTTTAAATGCCCTATCTCCAAATAAAGAGTCATATTCTGAACTACTGGAGGTTAGAATTTCAGCATATGAATTTTGGAAGGTCTACCATTTAGCCCATAACAGGAATTATCTTCTAAATAGCTCAAAGCACTTTATAAGGGAATTTACTGAATTTGTTATTACAAGATGAGGAATTTAGGGACAAGGGAAGTGGGAGGGGTCCAGACATGTGGCAGTTAGGCGAATTTGACTAACTTGAGAGAGCAGCTATGGTATAAAGACTGGAATACAGTTCTCTTGTGACAGATGTCTGGGATTTCCCATCACCTGAGTCTACCTGAGATACTTATCACTGAAATAAGTCAAATGAAATAGAGAAATTAACCTGCTTTTGACAACAGGAGTCTTCTGCATGTTTTCATCGCACTGACCTCAAAATGAGTACAATTCAGGTTAAGTGTTCTGGTCATTGTGTCTTAGTCTGTGATTCAATTCATAGCAACACAAATTTTCTGCCAGGAGTAGGGTTTCTCATTTTGAGAGGGGAAAATCTATTCTACACCATGAATATTTGTAGTAGAAAGGTATAGAAAGCTCCCGACCCGAGTAGATAGCTCTGCCTACAAGTTAATAAGCCCTGGTGGCCTCATTCTTTATAAAACAACACAATCCCAAACCATCAACAACAAAAACCCCTTTATAATTTAAATTACTAAGCCCAATAACTTAAACTTTACCAAAAATGACCAGAAGAGAAATAGACGAACGAACACATTAATGTAATTAGTAATATGTTTTACTGTTCAATTAGAGGTGATTTGATCTGATTGGTTTAAAGATAATAACTCCTTCCTTAATTTTAAAGAGAAACTCTCCTTTTAGTGGATTAAGGGCTAGTAATGGGTTTTCTAGTAATGAAATTAGTGTTAATAGACCCAATATCAACAGGCAATAATAACCATTTAAAAGCAAAGGAAAGGGAACTCTACAATCATAGGCCCTTAAACCATGTTTTGGCTAAGTTTCCTCTCTTGTTTTTAAACCCACTGTGCTTTTTAACTATTGAATTTGTGAGTCGAAGTGGGGAGTGTAGAGAGAATGGCAAGATCTGAATTGTAAAGTAAAATATATCTTTTTTTTGAGTAATTTAAGAATGTCAAACATCAGGATTCAAGTGGACACTGAAAAGCTTTTATTTCCTTCCTATTCTTTGTGGGGAGGGGCATTAGAAAAAGGAGGGAGAAAAATATAGAAATACTCTTTTGATTTGAAAGCAAATTATACAGATTTTCAATTAAATGGATCCAGATTGAATTAGAAAATGGACTGAAATAATGCTTACAGCCTAGAGGTATACTGTAAACCAGCAATTACCACGCATGGCAGATAAGTTGGCTTTTATTTATTGATTCTTTATATATGTATGTGTTTATTTTTATTTCCCTATTTTGATGACTCCTATCTTCATGGATGTTGAGTTCTCAGCAAGCCACTTACATTAACACTCTGAGTATATCTCCCAGGAAGAAAAACTAACATCAAATTAGATAGAGTTTCCTCAATAAAGTAGCATCAAATATCGATAAACAAAACAGAAGTCTCTTTTCATTTAGTTTTCTCTCTTCACCTCTATTTTTTATATAGTTTGTCTCCCTTCTGTCCTAAGCAACCTGATTCCAAGTTGTCCATATCAAGGCAAAACTCAAATCAACACAAAAGCATTTATTTGGTCATCCGTGAAACAGACTTTTTAAAAATCCTTTTGAGTAGTCTTTCT
>NW_024354498.1:4817945-4827660 GCF_902729225.1 Pteropus medius
CACTTCAATAGTAAGTCATATATATACCACATTGTGTTGTGTGTTCACTGCCTATAGATTTCTTTGTCACCACATATTTGACCCCTTTTACCCCATCTACCTCCCCCTCCCTGCTCCCCTCTGGTAACCGCTAGTCTATTATCCATGTCCATGAGGCTCTGCTTGTTTGTCATGTTTGTTCGTTGTTTTTAGGTTTATATCCCACATATAAGGTGATATCATGTGATTTTCAACTTTTTCTATCTGGCTTATTTCGCTTAGCATGATTATCTCGAGGTCTATCCATGTTGTCGCAAATGACAGTATTTCATTTCTTCTTATGGCTGAGTAATATTCCATCGTATGTATGTACCACATCTTTATCTAGTCATCTGTTGTAGGACACTTCACTTGCTTTTATGTCTTGGCCATTGGGTAGTCTTTCAAATGACATTGATTAGAAACTAATCTTGAGCTCTTCTTGGTAGAAGGAATGTATTTTTCTCTTTTTATTTTTTGCTCTTTAACATTTACTTTTTGTTTTTGAATAGATAATACATTCACATGATTTGAAAATCAAAACATAAAAAGTTATATGTTGAGAGGCCTCATTCCCATTCCTTCCCCTATCCTGTTACCTGCTCCTTTATCCTCCAGAGGTAACCATTTTTATTAATTTCTTATATGTCTTCTTATACAATGCAAACAAATATGAAAGTATATTCTTAAATCCCTTTTTGTTACACAAAAGATAGCATATATGTGGTTCTCTACCTCAAATTTCTTTTTTCAATTAGGTATACAGTCTGGAGTTAGTACCAGATTTGCACTGGGAGGTCTTACTTATTCTTTTTTTTCCATCTGCATACTATTCCTAGTATGGCTATCTCAGAGTTTATATAACCATTTCTCTATAGATCAACATTGGGTGGTCCCAATCTTCTTGCTTTTGTAAACAATACTACAATGAATAACTTGTATATGTGTTATTATATGTCTGTGAAAGTGAATCCATAGAATAAATTCTGGTAGTGAAATTATTTGGCTAATGGATAAATATATTGAAATTTTGATAGATATTGTCAATTTTATTTCCATTAGAGTTGTACCATCGTGTACTTCCTTGACTATCTACACCCCTCCCCTCCCAGCAATGTATGAAAATGTTTGTGTCCCCACAGCATGATGGGAAGTAATCATACAGTTGACCCTTAAACAACAAGAGTTTGAACTGCACGAGTCTACTTACACATGGATTTTTTAAAAATAAATACTGTAAATGTATTTTCTCTTTCTTATAGTTTTCTTAAAAAACATTTTCTTTTTCTCTAGTTTACTTTATCCTAAGACTACAGTATAAAATACATATACAAAATATGTGTTAATCAACTATTTATGTAATTGGTAAGGCTTCTGGTCAATGGCAGGCTATTAGTTAAGTTTTTCTGGAGTCAAAAGTTATATGCAGATTTTGACTGCATGGTGGGTGGATACCCCTAACCCCCACATTGTTCCAGGCTTAACTGTACTTAAAAACCTAGGTTGGTGCTTAAAGTGCTCAACATTCAAACATATCTGCTTGCTCTGACCGTCTTCTCTAATGGTATAACTCCAAGAAGCATTGGCTGAGCTTTCTGCTGAGTACAACTTAATCTTCTTATTTTAAATCTTCTTAATTGTGAAATGCAACACACATAGAAAAGGGCATAAAACAAGAATGCATAGCTAAATAAATTATTGTAAAATGAGTACACATGAACCAACAATGCAGGTCAAGAAAGAGAGCTTTACAGAACTCCAGAAAGGCCCCCCTCCCTCTCTGCAAAGAAGTCACTATCCTGATTTCCTTTTTTAAGTATTCAGTGCCTTGTGTTCTTTATACTTTGACTTTCTATATATTCAACCTTAAATATTCTAGCTTACTTTTGCCTGGTTTTAAACTTTATATAAATAGATCAATGCAGTCTGTACATTTTTTTAATGTGGTAAAATACACATAGCATAAAATTTACCATATTAACCATTTTTAAGTGTACAGTTCAGTGATTTAAATATTCATATTGTTGTGCAACTATCATGCCCATTCGTCCCCATAATTCTTCATCTTGTAAACCTGAAATGCTAGACCCATTAAAACACGAACTCCTCACTCTCACCTCTCCCAGCCCCTGGAAACCACCATTCCACTTTCAGTCTCTAGGATTCTGGCTACTTTAAGTACCTCATATAATTGGAATCATATGGTATCTTTCTTTTTATTATTGGATTATTTCATTTAGCTTAATGTCCTTAAGGTTCATTCATGATGTAGAATATTGCAGAATTTCCTTCCTTTTAAGGGCTGAACAATATTCCATTGCATGGATATGCTATGTACGGTCATCCATTTATCTGTTGATGGACACTTGTGTTGCTTCTTATTTTAGCTATTGTGAAAATGCTACTGTGAACACAGGTATACAAATATCTCTTTGAGACCTTATTTTCAATTCTTTCGGGTATATACCCAGAAGTAGAATTGCTGGATCATATAGTTCATATAAATAGAATATATAGTCTACTCTCTTTTGTCTGACTTGTTTCAGTTAACTATTGCTGGTAAGGTGTACCCACATTGACGCGTGTAGTTGTAGTTTGTTCATTTTTGGCATCTGTTATTCCATTGTATGAATATGCTACTCATTCTACTCATAATAGATCTGTGAGCCATTTACCATTTGGGGCTACTACAAACAGTGCTGCTATGACATTTTGGCGCACACCTCTGCTGCACACTTTTCTACTTGGTATGCACCTAGAACTGGAATTACTGACTCAGGGATGTGTACCTTCAGCCTTCGTTGACTTGGATTGTGTTACAGTGAAAATAATGAGAAAATTTATGAGTTAAACAGATATTGTTTTTAAATTTAAACTTTAAATTTCTTTTAAAAGATAACTTCATTTTTTAGGTCTTGTACCAAACTTTTGTTCTGCTCTTGTGTAGATGTACGCCCCACATTTTGTAAGCAAGATTTCTTTGCTGTGATTCATAGGACATAGGAAGATGACTGCTAATGTCTCCTAGACATCTAGCACAGGAGATAGCAAACTAAAGCCCCATAATCTGTTTTTATAAATAAAGTTTTATTGACACACAGCCGCACCCATTCATTTACACATTGTTTATGGCTGCTTTTGTGTTACAGTGGCAGAACTGAGTGATTGTGGCAGAGACTGTATCCACAAAGCCCCAAATATTTACTATCTGGCTATTGCTGCCATACCAAATTACCACCAATAGAGTGGCTTAAAACAACACAAATCCATTATCTCATAAGCTCTATAGGTCAGAAGTCTGACAAGGTCTCATTGGGTTAAAATCAAGGTGTTGGTAAGGCTGACATTCTTCTCTGGTAGCTCTGGGGAAAAATCTGTTTCTTTGCCTTTTCCCTATTAAACACGATTTTCCCAATACAAAGCAATCAAGAGGTTGCTTGCATTCCTTGGCTCATGGCCCCCTTTCCTCCATCTTCAAAGCCAGCAATATTACATCACTCTGTGCCTTTCTTCTGTAGTCACATCTCTCTCTGACCACTGCTGGGAAAGCTTTTCTGATTTTTTTATGTGATTATATTGGACCTACTCAGATAGGCTAGAATAAGCTCCCCATCTCAAAATCCTTTACTTAATCACATCTATGAAGTCCTTTCTGCTATACAGGGTAACATATTCATATGTTTTGAGGACTAGGACATGGACATCTTTGTGGGCCCTTTACAGAAAGAATTTGCCGACTCTCGATCGAAAACAAAAGGTTGAGGGATTTCTAGTTGAAATCTAATGTGATCTAATAGGAATATAGTTTCCTATTCAAGAATTTGACATTTCCACAATCCCTAGCTTCTCTCCCAATCTATCTAGTCATCCGGCAAATGAGACAAGTGACAAGGCTACATTATTGACACTTGAGTGCTGTGGAGGAATTAAAATATGGACAATCCCTTGATGCCTTTCTCTTGCAAATTCTCTCTGTCTTGTCTGACTTTCCCAATGGACTTAAGTGTGCTTTTCAGCATCAAATTCAGTCATAATCTCTCCCAACAGGCCAGCAAATCCTTATTCATCTTTTAGTATTCTGACAGGCATTAGCATTTTCCAACTCAGCCGAAAATGACCTCACTGAGATCACATTATAAAGCCCTATTAAACACGATTGGCAATACAAAGCAATAAAGAGCTACCTTTCCCATGTTTACTGACCATATTAATAGTCTGTCAACCTGTCTCTCTGTTCCTAGTGCATTTCCTTAGGAAACAAATATTTAGGAAGCACTGTTTGCCTCTCCTTTCATTCTTGCTTTTCAGCCATTCTATATGAGAGTCATCTTATTTCTTTCCTTCTGAATTGCAAGATAATATGCCTGCCATTGCGTTTGTTCCTAATTGTAATCCCTTCATTATCAGATCTCAAAATGATATTTTGTCCCACTTCCTTTAAGCCTTTAGCACTTTAAGCTGAGAATTCATTCAAATCTCACTTTAAATATTTTCCTAAAGATCTCATTTCTTTACTCATTTTTACAATCAGCGTGTTTTGAATGACTTGTCAACTCATCTTTAATGTATTAATTTCTTTGATTTTTTTTCTCCCTGAGGGGAAAAGTTATACTTATAAATCATAAAGGAAAATGAAATGATTCCAATATTTTAGACATCTGGTGTTTATATATTCAATGAGGATAGACAATAAATTCTAGATCAAGTTTTTGAAAGACTGAAATATTAAGATTTCATGTTTTGTGTATATTTTTTTAAATATCTAAGTAAGTTTTTCAATTAGAATCTATAGAAATAAATTCAAAGTTCTTCCCTATTATTATGTGAAATTAAATGAATGTATCTTAAATTTAACCTATTTAAACATACACAATATAAATATTTCTGAATAAAAATTTCTTACTAGGTAGGATAAATCCTTGTAACCCCATAAGACAGCCCAAGAAATATCAACCCCCAAGGAATTCACTAGTGTGGCTTCAAGGGCTGGCCACTGGGGCCTTTTCTGCTTTAATATTTTGGCTGAAAATGTAGAAGATATGAATATCAGTTATGCACCTGACCTGAGACTAGGAGGGATCCCAAGTACCCACCAGATGTCAGTTCGACCAATAAATATCAGCTGGGAGGTTATGACTACAGCTGCAAGATGATGGTTGGGGTTAGCCAAAGGCTAATGAATTGTCTAAGAAAAGCCCTGAGTGACAAGGGCTTTGCTGAGAGTGTCCTTCACAGCAGGGGCAGAGGTGTTGGACAGAGGGATTGCTGTAGAATCCAGGAGAGGATCCCAATCAAAGCAAGGAATGTGGTGGAGCTGGGACTGGGAGGCACCAATCAGGAGGAGCTGACAGGGAGGATATAGCTGGAGGAGGCATTTGGGGATTAGCTGAATGAGAGTAGCAAGGGAAGGCTTAATCTAGATCAGAAGTCCCAAGACAAGATCAAATCATTATTGCCGCATAGGACAGAAGGTCAGGGGGCTTAATTCTATGAAAGCCCCTCTGGAAGTCCCTTTGGAGGCAACCAGCTATTCTCAGATTAGAGCTTTCAAGTAAAAAGATGTCCGGAATGGATGGCAACAGTTAGATTCCAACATGTTGGGGAACTGAACTAAAATGTTTAATAGTAATGAATGTAAAATTCTGTTTTCAGTTGTAAAACAATCATTTGCAGAAATAAAAGATGGGAGAGGCTTGGCTTAACAACAGTCTATATAAAAATTCTGAGAAACTTTTGTTAATCAAACGTTCAAAATTAGCCAAAAGGGATTTAAAAAAAAAAAAAAAAACGCCCTCAAACTCAACCTTAGCATCTCCTTGTGTGTCTTACAAAGTTTTTTTTTCCCCACAAAGGTTTTTGTGGTCAAATTAGTTTGGAAAATACTGCATACTTTCTTGGAAATTTAACAATGTTTTTAGTTGGTTAAAGGTTCAGATAAGTACTGTGGTAGAAAAGTGTTGATTAACTTTTGTTAATCCAGTGTGTCAATCAGGATAAGACAGGTAATGCCATAAGAACGAACATTTCTCAAATATCAGTGGCTTAAAGTAACAAAAGATTATTTCTTATTTTTGCTATGTGTCCATCAGGAATCAATTGAGGCTCTGTTTCTTGTCATCATTGGACCCAGACTGAAGGGCTAGTCACCATGTAGAACATCACAGGTCACACTGTAGCGGAGGGAAAAGAGCATATGACAAAGCATGCACTTGGCCTTTAAAGCTTCTACCCCAGAAATGATACACACCCCTTCTGTTCTGTCAATAAAAGCAAGTCACATAGTCACACATTACAGGGATGCAGATTTGAACTGAATATGAAGAAGAATTTTCTGAAAATTTGAATAAAACCCCCCTCATGACCATCACTCACAAGACCCTATATTTGCCACTCCAATCAAATTTCATGCCATTCTTTCCTACCTCGCTTGGTTCTAGGCATGTTTACCTTTCTAAGCAACAGGGCTTTTGCACTTCCTGTTCCTGGAAGGCCTTTTCTTTACTTTTTGAAAAGTTAGCTCCTTTCCATCCTTCTGGGTTCAGCTTCACTATCACTTCCACATGGATGCCTCCCTGACCATTCACTTTAAATACACACCACTTGTCACTTATTCTCTCTCATGACACCCACATATTTTAGTCTTAGCACTAATATAAGTTGTAATTGCTTTGACTGTTTCTATCTCTGTCTGTCTATTATCTATCTATCTATCTATCTATCTATCTATCTATCTACCTACCTACCTACCTACCTACCTACCTATCATCTATTTTCTGACACGTCCATCCATATATAAGTTTCGTGTGGGTAGACAACTTGTTTATCATGTTCACTACTAAATCTCTAGCACCTCGTACATAGTAGGTGTTCACTACAGGTTTGCTGAATGAATAATAAGTTCTTTTACAGTTCCTCTTTTCAAGCATATACAAGAATAGAGAGAATAGAATAATTAACTTTAACATCCCCATCACCAAGCTTCAGCAGTTTTCAACTCATGGCCAATCTTGCTTCATCTCTATCCCCAGCCCAGTCCCCTCTTGAATTACTTAAAGCAATCCAAGACATCAGATCACTTCATCTACAAATAATAAATGTCTCTATATGTATCTCTAAGAGATAAGGATTCTTTAGAAAAAATAACCATGAGACGATTATCACACCTTAACATCTTCACAATGCTAATGCTTAGAGTTGTCTATGAAGAGCACAACCTGCGAGAGCCTCGTTGCTTGACAAATGTTTACTGAGCCCCTACTATGTGCCAGCTGTGGGTTTCAAAGTAGAGCATACAGACAATGTCGTCGGAATTGATGTTCTGTGGATAGAGTAACAGAAAAAGGAGATGAGGTTTTCTTCTCCAGAGCTCCCAACACTGGCTGTGTTTGAGTCAGTCTGTGTGAGCAGGGCTGCAAAGATGCCTTGGAAAGGAGTTCTACTTTCTAGGGGCAATGGCTCATCTTAAAGTTTATGGATTCTTATTTTAATGTTGTTTTTGCCTTCATTTGAACCTATTACTTATTTATGTCTCAAAATATTTTTACGAAAAGCATTTTCCTTTGCTTTTCTTTGCAGGGAGTGACCTGGATTTTTCTCACTTCTTGTGCCTTATCCCTTATATTTATCAAACAGGACACTAAGGGGCAGGGGGCCAGGACTGCTCTTGGCCCATATGCTGTCTTTGTGTATTAGAAAAATGGATGCTTTGCTCTGGACAGAGCAGCCTGTATCAGGGTGCACGGCTTGGTGTGCAGGCTACAGAGTTGGATTTCAGGCCCCTCTTGCCCCCTTGACCAAGCACTCACCCTTGTGCGGTAAACAATCTCTACAACAAAACACGGTAGGCCTGCCAGTGACTATCAGACCAGGGTGCTTTCCTGACTGTTTTCATTCTGTGCAACTTGTGTTGCCTGCCCCCAAATACCAGTAATTCAGTAAAACCACTAAATGCAAAGGTGAGAAATGGCATGTAGTTTGTGATAGATATCTGCTATTCATTTGTCAAAATCCAACTGTGTGTGAGGAATAGTTAGTGAGACGACAATGTTATGAATAATAAAGCATGGTATTTTACTAAGTTCCCGGTTCTACTGACAGCCAACTATGTGAGTTATTTCATAAAAGTGTGGTATGCCTGTCTCATTTTGATGCATTTCTAAAAATATGATACAAAGATAATAAATCAAGGGTTTATATATTCACTTCCTTTCAAGAAGTAGATGCCATTATAATGTCTGTTGTCATGGAAATAGTTGGGATTTTTCAGACATATTAGGACACCTAAGTAGATTGAAAATGTGTAGATGTCTCGTATTCATTCTGTCCCCTAAATTTTTTTCGAATTTTTTCAGTTGGAGAAATCTATTGAAAGGATGAAAAGCCCTACAATATGTTAGAATAGCACACTTTCATTTTGAGAAAGCTAGTTCTTTCCCCCTTGTTCAAACAAACAAAAAGACGGTAGTTCTCTGTACTAATGACCTAGCTGAAGTTCTGCACCTCTGTTTTCTTTGACGTAGAATTTGCATACTGGGAGGCTGGAGGAATACTACGAGCTACCTTGCTCTCTACAGGAATGGTCCATTTAGTGGGGTTCTGTTGAATGGGGCAGCCATAGCCAACTGTGGTTATTGAGCACTTGAAAGGTGGCTAGTCTGAACTTAGAGGTGACATAAGAATAAAGCACATGCTGCATCATAAGACTTAGTATGAAAAAAAAAAGAATGTGAAATATTAATAATGTATTGATTTCATATTGAAATAATATTTTAGACATATTGGGTTAAATGCTATGTTATTAAGATTATTTTTACCTGTCTCTTTTTACCTTTTATAATGTGGTTATTAGAAATTTTTAAATTATCTATATGACATGCATTATATATTTTTGGATAGCACTGATTTAGATATAAGCAGGGCTAGCATGATGCCTAATGTCTGGCCAACTGTAACAACCAAAACTCATCCATTCTTGTAAATGTTTTATTTGTCTGAAGCTCAGTTAGACTGCTGGCCTGGGTTTCCTTTATGTAGACACAGGCAGAGAGGAAGGTTTTGTGGAGATGGCACAGGGAGGGCATGTGCATTATAAAACAGGTTGTACAGTGGCATACTTACTAAATAGGTAACTCGAGGCAAACTGCAATGAAGCCTCTGTGACAGCTTTCACCCAGCCCCTCCACTCATGGTGGCATGATTGTGATCGTCCCTATGTGCTCTATTAGTTTGTGTGGAACAAATCACATTATCTGAGACATTCAGTTATTTGGAAAAACTGGAAGACCATTTTGTCATTACATGAGAAAGTCTGAAATATGCATATAGATATTTTATTTTATGGGAAATTTTTAGACAAGGAAAGAATTAACCTAAGTTAAATGCATTTGGAAAAGATGGCAAACTTTTGACAGAGTCCTAATCAATATACTTCAATGTAAATCCATTTTCTTTCCACACTATCTGAGAGTCTAGATTTCTTTTATGAGAGTTTATAAGATGTAAATCTCTTTTCAAGAAAAAAACCTACCACTGAAATTCCTGAATGATACTCATGTGTATTTGGATCTAGTTACAGAATCACATTTTCTACAATCGCTGAATGCCTCCTGTATGTTGGGTTCTTTCTCTCCCTCTTTTTCTTTCTTTCTCTCTTTCTTTTTTCTTTTCTTTTCTTTTCTTCTCATCTCCTTCCTTCCTT
>NW_024354498.1:4832202-4847458 GCF_902729225.1 Pteropus medius
TGCACTGTGGATGTCTGACCCATTGGATGTGGAGTGTGGACCCCACCAGCTCTACACACAATTATTTACCACTTTGTCAGGTATTTCCTTCTTTCTGGTCAAACTTCTTTGCTTGGAGTGTGCTGCTCAGGCCAAAAGAGTCTTTAGGGAGGAGAGAGAGGTTAGGGTCACCTGCCAATGATCAGACTTTTCATGGCCTCATTTGTCTAGAACAGAATTCCAAACTTGGGAGTGTGCAAAAATGTCCTTCAAGTGGCAAAAAGCTATTGCAGGATTCGAGAAGAGGAAGACAGGTTTTCAAGCCTTCTCTCCAATAATTAGGTACAAGATAAACCAGGTCACTTTTCAAATATCCTTTTCAGGTACCTGAAAATTCCTATAAAATGTATGTTACAGCATGCTCTGAAGAAAGTTAGTTTATAACTTGCTTCACTTGGACCCCAAATGAAAATAAGGTAAATATTTTCTTTGGGGTCTCCAGGTCTTCATATTTCCTGATACAGTTTATGGCACCAGCTGCCAAAGGCCGGATGGACTAGAACTCTATTTTGACTGGACTGGATGCACCTGACATTCTGTACCCAACATATTTCTTATGACATTTATGCAGAAAAATGAACTGAATCTTCTCATTCCCCCATTTCATTAAAAAGAATGTTTTTTTCTTCCACACACACACAAAAGTACAGACAAGGAGAGATGTTGTAACTTTATTTTTATAAGCAAAAGATTAAAAGTGACTGGAGTGCCCACCAATAGAGTACTAATTGAATAAAGTAACTACTGAGGTGGTCTAGGGTAGTGCTTAATATCAGAGTATCTGAGGCCAAAAGACCTGAGTTCAAACCCAGTAATTGTTACTCACTTAGGGTACTGGGCAAGTTACATAACTTCTCTATAGCTCAGTTGCTCAACTGTAAAATGGGAATGTTATATATCTGTAAAAAATCTTTAGGGTAGATGGGAATGAAATGAGTGTGTGTGTATATGTATATATACATCACTAAGAAAGCATATAAATATATGTTAGCTATTATTTTTAATAATAAAGCAGATTTATATACTCTATAGAAGTGAAATAATCACCCCAAACTTAGTGACTTAAAACAACCACCACTATTTATTATTTCCCATGATTCTGAGGGTCACTGGGTTCAGCTGAGCTACTCTTCTGCTCCATGTAGTATCAGCTAGGGCTGCAGTCATCCGAGAGCTCTAGGCTATGTTCCAGCTGAGGCTGGAACATCCAAAATAATTTACTCATGCACATAGATGTGTGCATGCACGCGCACACACACACAGACACACACACTACTGGTATGGCTTTTTTAAACCACCAAAGTAGTTCATGTGTCTGTCATGTTCTCATTAAGAATCGGGCTACTGGATATTCAAAAAACATTTTTCTATTCACAATAAAAGTCATCATTTATCTGTGACTAGCATAACATCTCATTTATGTTTAAAATAGAAGAGCAAAATGACTCCACCAAATCGGGAATTTGTAAACACAGTATCATATTTGGATAGACACATAGCTGTGGATTTCAGCATCATTGTTTGGTAGCTGTGGTTTTGTGCTATTTCTCTGTGGTATTAGATGGTTGCAGGGAGGTTCAATTTTCCTTTTACAAAGAAGGAGCAAAAACAGAGTAAAGGCACAAATTCCTATCCCTCTTGTGTGCAGCAGTGAAGAAAACCATAAAGTCATTTCAAGGAGGAGGACGGAATGTTCTGTCTACTCTGCCTCTGCTTGCTGTGTGAGACCCTCTCATTCTAAGAGGGGCTAGTGGAACCACTGGAGCAGGAAAGAAATGATTCCAGGCTCCACAGCTTATGCACATGTTATTATTGCAAAGTTTAGACTTTTATTTCGGGATTTTGCTTGTCCAGAGCAGAATCTATTGCATTTCATTTTAAGAAGTCCTATGCTAAGTTTATGGATTTTGCAGCAAGGGTCCCAGATTTTTCACTTTCATTCTTAGTTTTTAAAATATCCATTTACACTTCCATTTTTGACCCCATTTAGCATGATGCTTTGAGCAAAGACCAACCAGACTGAACACTTGAGAATTTCAAGCATAATTAAATTAAGCAAAGGTCAAAGTGCTATTCAAAGAGAATCTTATAGGTCAGAATCACTTCCTCATTCCCCCTTGCCTGTAAAATGGAATTTGAGGTGACATTATAAATAATCAGCTTCTCTATAATCACCAATATCATTATTCTGGGCTCACATATTATATGACATGGTTGTGTTTATATATTCATAACCTTTTGAAGCTGAAAGAACCTTAACGATTATAGTGAAGAAACAAGTTCACAGTGGTTAAACGACATGTCCAGAGTCACACAGGTGGTTAGTAAAAAATTCCAGATAAAACTCAGGTTTTGCAACTCCCAACTCATTGCTCCTTTTCCTGTGCCACAATATTAAAGCTATTGTTGCAAGGTTTGATATCACTGTTGCCTTTATTGTGTTTATGGTACAGTGGAACACACTAGGAATTGCCGTGCTATTGAGCCATTGTGCAGGGCTGGAGTCCATGTGGGGAGATGATGGTTCTCTATTCAGGCTTCAACAAAAATCATGCTTCTTATGTTCTTAGCGTTTGTGCTTCTGGTTAAAATTTTGTTGGAACACAGGGTTCCACAACTAAAGCATTTGAAAACCACATCAATAGTTTGATCTAAATTTAATTCAGGGTATAGGTTTAATAGAACATGTATAAAACATGCATAAGAAGCTGATTAACATGCCCTAAAGAAGTCCGTTTTGTAACTGGGTGCAGTTGTAGATCGAGTCAGGATTCTGAGCTAAGTGAGCTGTGGTTTCGTGCTATTTCTCACCACCCTCTAAGTTCTGATGTCCTCTTTCTCTTCCATCTAGCTCAGTGGTTCCCAACTGGGGGTGATTTTGCACCCATCCCCAGGGACATTTGGCAAGACCTGGGGATGTTTTTGGTTGTGACAACTATGGAGGGAGTGCTACTGGTATCTAGTAGGTAGAGCCCAGGGATGCTACTGAACATCCTGCAGTGCACAAGACAATCCCCACAGCAAAGAATGATCTGACTCAAAATGTCCATTGTGTCAAGGTGAGAAACTCTGATCTATATAAAACCTACCTATCGGTTGGAGCCGACTCAAGGCCCACTGCTTCTCTTTGATGTTTTTGTGCACTCTACCAGGGATTTTTTGATTTCTACACTCTGATTTAGTGGTTAATTGAATAGTTGTCTTACTTGCTCACAATTTCTTTAAGCTAAGATTAATCTTGGCTGCTCAACTAGATAATACATATCTCATTGAAAGAGAGACTGTTCTATGAATACCTGTTCTGGATGCCTTATAAGCACCTAACTTTGGCTAGACATATAGGAAATGCTTTTCTGGGGGAAGATGTGAAAGGGAAAAGTTCAAAGAATGTCCTAGATGCCCAGGGTAGCTGCTTAAAAAAAGAATCAGGAATCACTAATAAAGTCAGTAGATTTTTCTAGCTGGTGAGGATGATGACAAAGATGGTGGTAAAAGGCAAGAAAACATGGGGAAGAGAGCAGAGGCAAAGTGGAAGGGAATTTTGAAACCCACAGAGGTGTTAATGGTAGGACAGGTGAATAAAAGGAGCCTCTGAAGATATCATTCATCATCCATTCAGCAAATACTTACAGAGCATATTCTAGATAGGCACTGTTCTAGGCATGGTAAAACAGCAATGAACATAACAGGGTATATGGGGGCTGATATACTTCTGATGGAGGGAGGGATAGATCATTAATCAACTAATGATGCAATATAATGTATTATCTATGCATGCTATGTGTATACAGACATACGTACAACTTAGATAATGTCCAAACCACATCTATAATGTAATACCAGATAGTGATAAGCAGTGTTGTACTAATAGGGATGACCAACTGGCTTTGGGGTGGGAACAGCGTTTGCCAATTTTTGTGGTGTAAATACTCTGACCACAGATGATTTTAAGCTACAAATGTGAGGTCGTTGAACATGGAGTTGGGAATAGATAATATACGCAGTGCTGTAAAGAGAATACAAAGCAGATTTAGGAGACTCAGGATGGCGAGGATGCTATTTTTGATGCTGCAGTCAGAGAAGGTCTCTTCGAGGATGACATTTGAATAGTGAGGTTTCATTAGAAAGATGTGACTTCATTTTATCAATATGATTAGTGACTTCATGATACTTCACCTATTTCCCCTTCTCCCTGTAGAGCTGCAAATGTGGGCAAAATTGAGATTCTGCCAGACCTTTCTCTTTCTCAGAGGAGCAACTAATGAGAGGCCTCAGAGGACAAAGTTAAAAAGAGAGAACAAACTAACTCCCTTCTCTACATCATACCCCTGGGATTTAGCATGTGGTTAGAAGGCTCTGTAAGAGTGGAGACTGTCACCACATCTGCGGAGGTACCAGGGTCTTTACCCACAGCTGGCTGAAAATCTTCTCTCTCTCCCAGAGATAGATGAGAGATTATTCTAAGACTTCCTCCATAACATGAGCCTGAGATACTTGGCAAGGCAGTCCTACTTCAGGTTGTAACATTCTCCACATGCTTTCTGGGTTGTTGGTTTTTTTTTTTTTAAATGCATGCGTATAGGACTTTCCATTTTCAAACGGATGCCCACAGAACTCTGCAATTACAAACTGGTGTTGGCCTAAAAGAGTGACAACTTGGTTGTAAAATAGGTTCAGTTTGTTACTTCTAAGGGTGGATGATAGATTTCCAGGAGTAAAAAAGCTGGAAACATTAGGGAAATGTTTTCAAACTCTCTTCAACCAAGCTACTGATTTAAATGAAAAAAAAAAAAAAGTCTCCTGAATGCCAAAAAAGCATACTTCAGATGTCCTCATCAACTGTGAGACAGTTGCTTTCCCATGAAGACCTGCCATATGGACAGTATGAGAAATCTCAAATTAAAATAAATTGTTATTCAGAGAGAACCTTTCATTTGAGCCAAGACTCCTGACTTTACATTTTACAGCCTTTGCCACACAATTATGAGGTACAGTTGGGTTGTTTAAACATTTTGTAGTATTTAATCCCCCAAGTACAGCAATTTTTATTTTACCCTCTTCCCTACACCACAGTGGCCATATAGCCAGCGTGAGAGAAAACAGGAGCCCTGGACCCCAATTCTCACCTCCTTCCCCCACTTGGGCTTCTGGGCTCAGACGCAAGGCCAGGGTGCTAAGCCTGGTAGGATCAAGTCTTCCTTTAAAATGCTAAGTTGGCTTAGGAGGGAAACGGAGAGATGGTTGGGTGGAACCCTTGGTTCTGATTGGGCAGTCAGGGTGACCTGTGGGGACATTGCTTCAGCAACTGGGGACTTGTACCAGGAAGACAGACTGGTCTTGCTTTGGCTACATTTGGCATCAGGAGGCAGGGCACCCATGTGCTCAGTGCTTACAGGTCAATCTTGCTCTCTGGGGTTCCTCTCTTTTAGCTCTGAACCTCTGATGGTTTGGGGGATGGTCACTGGAAATGTTGGCAGGAGGCAAGCAAGCCAAGGCAAAGGTTCAAGCCAATCGTGTTCATTTGCTTGGGTTGCCATAACAAAGTACTACAGACTGATGGAGGACCCTTCCTCGCCTCTTTCAGCTGCTGGTGGCCCCATGTATTCCTTGGCTTGTGGCAACATAACTCCAGCTTCTGCCTCCACCTTCATATGGCTGTCTTCCCTCTGTGTTCAGATTTGCCTCTTCTTATAAGGACGCTGGTCATATTGGATTAGAGTCTATCCTACTGCAGTATGATCTCATGTTACTTTCACTAATTACATCTGCAATGACCCTACTTCGAGATAAGGTCATATTCTAAGATACTGGGGGTTAGCACTTCAATAGATCTTTTGGAGGAACATAATCCAATCTATAATGCTACTGAAGAAAGGGAGAGTTTTTTTCAATGAAAATACTCCACTCTTAACATATGCACAGAGCCTCAGTGCAGATGGTGGCCACCAAACAGGTGAGCCAGAGGAAACAGCTGGCTGGTCTAGGCCTAGATTGCAGTTCACGAGCCATAATCTTGTTGGAATTCTTGCCCCGACCACAAATGCAAGGGAGCTTGGGACAGCTTCCTAGTTTTAGAGCTGTAACTCTAAATTCCACAACTTGTGGAGGTTTAACCACACCGGTAATGTTATTTTAACTGTGTCACTTGTGATATAATGCAGCTTATATGTGGCGTGGATATCTCATCAGCAGCAGGATCAAGAGAGGGCTGTGGAGCCTCCCTCATTTGTATCTGCAACTCTCCCTGTTCACCCAATCTGACAGGCCCAAAAGGCAGAATTCTAGTTTCCTTGCTGCTATTTCTCTACTGCTCATCTTCTGTTGTCCTTTCTCTACTGGCTGGAACAACCCCATAAATACTCTGAGCTGCAATCCTGTCTGTAGAGCTCACCCCACCACGGGGAAAGAGGCTTGTGGAGACCAGAGGGTGGGAGCTCCCCAGTGTTAACAAAGGCCACTGAAGAAGACATCCTGGTCAGAGCCCTCTCTTTATTTCAGCAGCCCTGGCAATCCTTCTCTGTTACTTGCTCTTATCTCACACCCTTCAACTACCTGTCCCACTTGCAGCTAAACAAGCTGACAGACTAGTGTTTGACACAGAGTAAGAGAGAGACGAGTTCCTTTTCTCTCCATGTTTAGAGGTGAAAGGGGGTTTCTAATGGTAGAATTTACTTTTTATCTTATTTATTTATTCATTCATTCATTCATTCATTTATTTATATTTAATGGTGACACAGGTTAACAAAATCCAATAAGTTTCAGCTGCACACTTTAACAGTAAGGCACATCTATATTTACACTGTGTGTTCACCTCTCATAGTTAGATTTCTTTCTGTCATCACATATTTGACCCCCTTTACCCTGTCTACCTCTCCCCTCTCCCCTTCCCCCTCCTGTCTGGTAACCACTAGTCTATAGTCCATGTCCATGAGTCTCTGTTTGTAATGTTTGTTTGTTGCTTTTAGGTTTATATCCCACACATAAGTGATATCATATGATTTTCAACTTTTTCTGTCTGGCTTATTTCACTTAGCATGATTATCTCGAGGTCCATCCATGTTGTCGCAAATGGCAGTATTTTATCTCTTCTTATGGCTGAGTAATATTCCATTGTATGTATGTACCACAGCTTCTTCAGCCAATCATCTGTCGTAGGACACTTCGGTTGCTTCCATGTCCTGGCCACTGTGAATAATGCTGCTATGAACATCGGTGTGCACATATCTTTTCAGATATGGGTTTTCAAGTCTTTAGGGTAAATACTCAGTAGAGGGATTGCTGGATCATATGGTAGATCAATTCTTAGTTTTTGAGGAACCTCCATACTGTTTTCCATAGTGGCTGGACCAATTTACAGTCCCACCAGCAGTGTGTGAATGTTCCTTTTTCTCCGCATCCTCTCCAACATGGTTTAATTTACTTTTAAGTGAGCTGTGAGATAAAATGATCTTTATTCATTCTTTGGAGGAAGAGCCCCCAATATTCACAATGCAGACTTTTCTTCCAAATTAACATAGTAAACAAGGAAGAGACCCTCTCCCAACACACACACCCCCATACAGATATTTTCTTTTTTCGGCATGTTAAAAATGCAGATGTTTTTATAATTGTAGGCCAAACAAATAAACAAACAAAATTAAACAAAAGCCATACCTAAGAGCCTACACTCCAGGAAATCAATTTGAGGCCCCCCCTAGATTTTAGACCACTCCCTATAACACTTACAAATGCTGACCTCAATTGATGGTTCCTAACCTTGTTTTGAGATATGGAAATTTTTGCAGCTTGGAGAAGACTATGCATACATTCTTTCTCAGAAAATTGTTTTTAAATGCATTAAACAAAATGCAAAGGTTTACAAAGAAAACCAAATATATTGAATATAGTTATCAAAATGTTAAAAAACAAATTTGTAATATATCTACATCTTCGTTAATGCTTTAAATAAGATCTAGCAGCAATAACTACTGTAATTTTTAAGTGGTATTGAGCATAAGAATGATATTTTAGGATATCTGCAACAACTGTAATGTAATGTGTCTGTGATTTCTGTTGGTGACAAAGTCACAGGTGTGGTTAATACCACTGAGATGTGTGGCCTATATTCCTAATTGAAGAAAATACTTAATTTCTTCTAGAGGTGAAGAAAGATAAAGATGTAATTTTGAAAAATTTTATTTTCCAATCACAGCTGACATACACTGTTATATTAGTTTCAGGTGTACAACACAGTTATTAGACATTTATATACCTTACGAAGTGATCATCTTGATAACTCTAGTACCATCTGGCACCATACATAGTTATCACAATATTATTGACTATATTCCCTATGCTGTACTTTACATCCCCATGACTGTTTTTGTAACTGGCAATTTGTACTTAATCTCTGTCACCTTTTTCACCCCTCCCTCCAACACCCCTCCTATTTGGCAACCATCAGTTTGTATCTATGAATTTGTTTCTGTTTTCTTTGTTCATTTATTTTGTTTTTTAGATTCCACATATAAGTTAAATCATATGGTGTTTGTCTTTCTCTGTCTGACTTATTTCACTCAGCATAAAAAATACTCTCTAGGTCCATTCATGTTATCGCAGATGGCAAGATTTCATTCCTTTTATGACTTAATAATAGTCTATTGTATGTGTGTGTGTATATATATACACATATATATGTATGTGTGTGTGTGTGTGTGTGTGTGTGTGTGTGTATCACATCTTTCTATGCATTCATCTATTGATGGACACCTAGGCTGCTTCCATATCTTGGCTATTATAAATAATGCTGCAATGAACGTAGGGGTGCATATATCTTTTCGAATTACTTTTGGACTTCTTCAGATAAATACTCAGAAGTGGAATTGCCAGGTAATATGGTAGTTCTATTTTTAATGTTTCGAGGACCTCCACACTGTTTTCTATAATGGCTGCACCAATTTACAATCCCATCAGCAGTGTACGAGGGTTCTCTTTTCTCCATATCCTCGCCAACACTCATTGTTTGTTGATTTATTGATAACAGCCATTTTGGCAGGTGTGAGGTGATATCTCATTGTGGTTTTGATTTACATTTTCCTTATGGTTAGTGACGTTGAGCATCTTTTCATGTGTCTGTTGGTTATCTCTATATCCTTTTTGGAGAATTCTCTATTCAAGTTCTCTGCCCATTTTTTTAAATCGGATTTTTTTATTTTTTTGATGCTGAGCTGTATGAGTTCTTTATATATTTTGGATATTAACCCCTTATTGGATAAGATGTAATTTTTCCCCCATACAAGTTCACAGATTCTTTGGGGACCTGTGGACCCAGATCAGAACCCCTGGCCTGTGGAGGCTTCTCCATCTTCTCAGCCCTCTATCACCAGGGCCCTCCACAGTGGCCTGTATAAGTCACACTTCTCATCATCCCTCACCGTCAGAGGAATCTGAGGCAAATTCTTAGCCCTGCCAGAATGAGGCAGAACTTAGAAAGTCTATATCAGGGTCCCTGAGGCTGAGTTTGCCTCTTCAGAGCATCCCATCTGCCTCTCCTTGGGGATCATAGCTCTGGCTTCTTTCCCTGCAAATGCCTGTCTTCTCTCTCTCCATTCCTCATGGCTATGAGCGTGGTCCTTGAAAGCCTCATTCCTGCTATAGCTGCTCATTTGTGGTTCCTGCAGCCAGACCAGGGTCAATCTCTGCCTTTCTATGTGCCAGTCTGTCTTATGCTGCCCCTGTGAAATGAGCTACTCTCTCTAAGGTCCCACACCATCCACCACGAGCCCCTTTGTGCACTAACCACTCGCCTGCCCTTTCTACACCTCTCCCTTATGCCTAACCTTATCTCGGTCTGCTGCCCCACAGAGCATTCTATCATCCTTGTCCTGTTCATACAGAATAACAAGGCCTCTGTTCTTGACCAAATAATCAGCAACTTCTGATCTTCCACCTGTTCCAGACCATCCTTGATCAAATTCCTTTTTTAATCCAGAGTCTCCTTTATACTCACTATATAGTTAATAATTCCCTCCCTCATCTTGGGGAAAAAATGGAAATACTAGAATCCTCACAGATGTTGAATCAAAATTGCATTCAATTATTTTAAGAAAATCTTATGTATCACTTATGATGTTCAGAAACTATTCTATACACTTTACAAATACTATTTCATTTCATCTATGTGACAATCCTATGAGTTGAGTACAGATGAAGAAATAGAGGAGCAGAGTAGGGTTGCCAGATTCAGCAAATAAAAATACAGGATACCCAGTTAAATTTGAATTTCAGATAAACAACAAATATTTTCAGTTGTTTATTTAATATGTCTCATGCAACATTTGGAACATACACTAAAAAGTTATTTGTCGTTTATCTGAAATTAAAATTTAACTGCTGTCCTGTATTTTATCTGACACTCTACACAGATAGGTGGAGCAACTTACCCAAGATCACAGAACCAGCAAGTGGCAGAGCCAGGATTGAAACCCAGCAACTCTTGCGCTTAGCCATCTTTTGCAGGAAGATGGAAGTTACATTATTGCAACACATGGAACATGTATTCCTTGCAATGGTTCTGGGAGAAATCTCTGTTCAGAAATCAGGCCAGTTTGCTGTTTGAGGTTAGTGCTAAAGAACTAGTCCAGTGAACCCACTTCAAATGAGGTAATGGTGTGGCCCAATTACAGCTGCCCTAATAAAAGATGCCTGATTGAAGCAAGAACTTTCTGTGTTGGCGCTATTAAAAGCTGAATGGTTTGGCTCTGATGTGAAAAAGGAAGGCTTAACTTGCTCTCCAGCTGGTGGGAAAATTTTTTCATGCATCAGCCATGGAGTCCTGCAGAATCATCCAGTTTGCATACCTCCTCTTCTTCTGCCTGATTGGAAAGAAGACACCAATAGAAGGCATTTTCCACCCACTACCCATCAGGCCTCACTGGTCTCCAGAACTCCCATTAAGATGCAGGTGGATGATCTGAGCTAAGTGATCACTCTGGCTCTCTACCTGCCCTTCGCATCAAGAATCTGAAACAGGGTTCACTGAATTGCATTCCTTAGCAAAGAGCAGAATCTTGGATACTCTGAGTGTGTAGTTTCTAGTGTCACTCTTCCTAGCAGAAATAGACGCTCTCAGCAATGATGAAAACAAAATTGATACAACTCTTATAAAGGGCACCTTGGCAAAATCTATTAAAATTAGAAGTCGGCATACCCTTTGAACCAACAATTTCCCTTCTAGGAAATTTAACTACAAATATACTCTTACACATTTGTGCAAAGTGGCTTGAACAAGGTTATTCACTGCAGCATCATTGGCACTAACAAAATATTTGAAACAACTTAATCCTCAAAAGGGAACATACGTAAGTTGTAGTATATCTATACTATGGAATAATAGTATGCAATACTATACAGCCATGAAAAGGGACTTAAGAAACTCATGCATGAATGTGAAAAGCTCTCCAAGATATACCGTAAAGTGTAGAAAAAGAAAAGATGAAGTAGACTAAAAAACTATTGGTAAAAAACTTTGGGAAGAGAAGTACATATGAATATATATGTATACATACTTGCTTGTATATAATGAAATATTCCTGAAAGAACGGGTAACATTAATTGCTTACAGGGAGGGAAACTGGGTGACTGGGAGACAGAGTTGGAAAGAACTGGTCACTGCATAGTCTTTAAGAAAATTGGATCATGTGCATTCATTATTTATTAAAAAATAAATATTATTAATAAAAAGAAACACTTCTCTGCACCATACTCTAAAAGATCATTTAACCGGGATTGGGGAGAGAGGTAATGGGAATTGTGACCTACAATTCTTTCATTAGATTTGGAGATAAAAATAGGATCTCGTTTGACTTCCCGAAAGTTCCCTTGTGGTTGGTGAAAAACAGGTTCTGAGACACCATACAAATTTCGATTTCTATTTGTCTCATAAGCTCTATGTGGCAACACTGTTTTATGCACTTTATAAATATTAATTCACTTAATCTTTATAGTAACCCTATCACGTAGTAACTACTAACATCCTCAGTTTACAAACAAGGATACCGAGATGCAGAGGGATTAGGTCACTTGCTCAAAATCACACAGCCTAATATCTTGCAGAATTGGAATTCAAATCCAGGGTTCTGGTTCCATAATGTGAATGTTTAAACATTAGAATAATGAGAAATTGGTGAGATTTCAAAACCAGATGTCTTGAGCATTCCCTGAACAGGCATGTTAAGTCCATGTAACCATAAGACTAGCCTAGAGGTTCAGGATGTATTCAGACAATTAGATGAATTGGCATTAAAATGGTCTGGACAGATTTTGGACTCCTAGAGTAGTCCTGGTTGTTAACATGGAATTATACTGTCTTTTCAGGAAACTCACAAGACCTCTGATTTGAAAGCTTGTCAATTTCCCACTACTCTAGTGGCTTAAAATGAAAATAGTTGAGAGAACACTTTGATCTCTACCAACAACAGTCTGATTAGATGCTAATATGTAAATAAGAGGTCTTGTAAGAAATGGCCTGGTACTTGGACCTGTGAGAGAAAGATAAGGACGTTTTTATTTTGATTGTCAGTATGATTGCTACTGAGTATGGCAGGGAACATCATTTCTGCCAAAAGATGTGGCAAATGAAGAGTTAATTCGGATTTTTCAGAGTCGTCTCAGTCATATCTCTTATTTTGCTCTCGTAAATGCTGAAAAATGGACACCGAGGTAAGCAGTTTTCCCATGCCAGTCCCCATTGTTTGCATTAATCTCACCTCTTCCTTATTTCCCAATCAAGGGGCGCAGCGATACCCATTCACTGTCACTCTAGGGTCACAGCAGACACCATAGCCACCGACTCCGGTTTCCCTGCCATAAAGCAGCTTCCAGAAGATATGTTTTGCGGGCTGTGAGACTGCCTGCTGCAAGGGCTGACTGCGTTCTGTGACAGCATGATCCATTGGCTGCTCTTTGGAAGACAGTCTAGTAAAAAGAATTGGCCCCTGCTGGTGCTTTAAAGGTGCTGGAAGGGGAGTGTTAATTTATTGCTAATATACGCAGTGTTAAAAATAGAAAGAAAAATGTCTTTTGTTCCCACTTTGCCTTTTGGTACAAAAAGCAGAGGGTGGGGGTGGGGAATCTAGTGACCATAATTAGAGGTCATGTTTTGGTCACAATCTAAACCTACCTGTACAGTCGGCTGAGAGGTGGGGGAAAGAAATCCTTCGTTTCATGCCAGTGTGGAAGTTTCGTGAAGTTGCTGTCCTCTGCAGAGGTCAGAATACGCTCGCCACACTGATGTTGGGAGCATTTATCCCCTGGCTCCAGACCTCCTGAACTTGCATTTGTGTTTCCTGCTTGTCGACCTGAGGCAGCACTAATGCGTTCTGGAAACTTGCAGTGTATCAGGTCTGCTAGTGACAGTCAGGGAGGAAACAGGCTCAGGATCCCTGAGACCTTTATTTGGGGATCTGGAAACAGGCTGGGAGAGAAAAATGGCCCTTCAGAGAGATGCCCAATAAACAGTCTTTGAATTGAAGACCTGTTGACTCAGAGTGGTCAGATGGGAACAGTATTTAAAAGAGAGGCAAGGAGTCTTCTGCGAGCTTCGGAGAGCTGATTTCGTCCTGTACTTGGGTATTTTTAAAGCTTCTATGGGTTTTCTGACTCTGAGATATGAGCATGCCCAAGGGGGGCAATCAGCAGCGTGAGAAGGCTCACCAGGCATTGCTGTGAGATGGGACTCTGCAGTAAACACTTTTCATAGCTCCTGGGACCCAATGACCAATCTCTTCCTTCCGTACCTGGCAGTGCCAACCTTTAAACTGTCCCTCATTTTTAGGGAGCCAGTAGATCCCCTAGGAATTAGGCTTACCTGCACTTGGAATATGTTCCAGTAATTAATTAATTTAGTTATCGTATTTGGAGTTTTGACAGCCTTTAACATAATCTATCTCTATAAAAACTCATGAATTGAGGCAAATATTTATGTGGAAATAGCCTAAAATTGCCTCCCTGGCCAACTCGGAGGAGGAGAAATGATAGTAGCCTAGACGTAACTGCCTATGCTGCTCTTTAGGGAAGTTCCAAAATATAGGATTCTTTTTCTAGAGAAAAATTTAAGCACATTTTCTTCATCTGATTCCCTCACTGTTCTCTCCTTTCCCCTCTCCTACCACCCCTTCTGGTTTATCTAAATCCATTGGAAATGGACTAGCTCAACCCCTAAATGAGAAAAAGGCCAGGTGGATGGAGCGGTTGGTGAGAGAGGCAGTGGAAAGAAGAAGCTATCTTCCCCACCGGGTAGGGAAGCTCCAAGAAGATAATTTCTCAGCACTAAGTGTCCCTTCTTCTGGCCTGTCCGCCTTAGAGTGACCCACTTTTAATTCAGTTGTGTTGTGTGTTTTCCCTGGCTCAGGTGGAAAGATCACTCACTCAGCTTTCTGTGCCATGAAAAGATATTACTTGGGGCCTTCATGAGAGGTCTCCCTGACATCGGACCCTTAGATGTTTATCATTTGGGGTGGGGGAGGGTTCTCATCTTGTACTGGCCCAGCGTTTTATCCAGCAAAGGTGTCACCGTTAGCCTGGAGCTGGGTAAGAAAGCTGTGCGTTCTGTCTTTTCAGGAAGAAAAGGGGTAGGGATGGGATGAGGCTTTAGGGAGAAAAATGATACAACCAAAAAGTAAAAATAAATACTGAATGAAGAATATAATTACATCTGTTATTTTTATTTATGTCGTACACTCAGAAACCACAGTTAAAACCCTCTTCCTCCGGAAATAAAAATGTGATTCTCAATCATTGCTGGGTGAGTGACCTTTGAATCTTAAATTGCAGCCAGGCTAATGTGGCCCCAGCTGTACAAGCCCATTTTCCTTTTCTTCTTGTTCCCACTTCCTTCCCACAGAAATAAAGTAGTCCAGATCTACTAACAGGTATGACATTAATCAGTAATCCAGTAGAAATGAGAAAGTCATTCCAGCAGCAGGCAAGTCTTACAGCTGTGAGCCAGGACCTTCGAGTTTGTGTGAAAGTTACATGAAAACAAAATACTTTGTCTAATCAGAACCTCATACCATACCCAGTCTAATCCTCATGGGTAAATATATTAATTTGTGTTTAGCATCAGTGTCACTCACCGCCCCAACCACCCCCACCCTGGAAAAAGCAACCACTATTGAGAAACTGTTTAGTTTATACAATATTACATATAACTACCAGTTCACATATTTGCATTTGCTAT
>NW_024354498.1:4847469-4892455 GCF_902729225.1 Pteropus medius
CAATATTACATATAACTACCAGTTCACATATTTGCATTTGCTATTTCTGTGCTGCTTATACTCATAATTGAGGACACACATGGCTCTCACAAAGGAGTTCTTAAAGATTTATCAAAGGAGAGAAAGAGGCAAAAAGAAAATGGTGAAACAGCTTCCCATGAAGATAATAAATTGCATTGGTAGAAAAGTCTTAGCTGTATTTTCCCATTTTTACCCTATGATACACATGAGATGTGTGGCTAATTATAATCACTCTAAACTTATAGCAATGAAGGGAATAGAATATTTGAAGCCCCTTGGTCCTGAATGCCCTTAACAACCACACTAAATGGGCATATTTAACAACTGTGACCAGGGCCAGCTCATGAAGTGGGCACGTGGGATTTTTTGCCACCAAAGTATTACTGTGAGAGAAAACTCGATGCTAGGTCAGGACAACTGGTCAGCCACAGCTCTTTCTCTCTGGGATGCCGAGGAAGTAACAGCGGCCTTGATAGAGCTTGGATTTCTCACCTGTAAAAGCAGCAGGTTTCCATTTGAAGAGCTACTAAGTCCCTTTCATTGGAATATTCTAGGATTTTGAACTAGAATAACACTTGGACCAAATTTTTCTTCTAGGGAGATGTAAATTCAGTTCAAGTATCAGATGGTCTCTTGGGCCACAGCTATGATGTCGGAGAGGTGAACTAGTAAGTAGTTTTCACCTTTTGTTGATCACAGATTCCTCTGAGTCTGATGAAAACTGGATCTTCTCCTCAGAAAAACACACACATGCCTATTTATACTCACTTTGTATATTGCATCGGGGGTGGTAGATTTCCAGATTCCAGTTGAGAATTGTCAGACAGGAGGTTTGCAAGCCTAACCCAAGTTCTAGCTCCGTTATACAGCTCTAGGCTGTAAAATGGTTTTAGCGTTTACTAGCTCATTAGGTATTTTAGCTTCTAAGATCATCTCAGGCCAGAGGTCAGGGACAACCCTCAAACACCTACTCACTCCCAGATCTTTCCCGTTCTACCTTCTTCCTGAGTTGTACCCTGGTTAACATTATTTATATCTAACAAATACTTATTAACACATACTGTGTGCCAGACATGTAAATTTTAAAAATTAATGTATTTAATCCTTACAAAACCCCTATGACATAGATCGTATTGTCATTCCCATATTACAAGTGAGAAAACCGGGGCACAAAAAGGTTGAATAATTTGCCCAAGGTCATTGAGTTGATAAGTGGTGGATCTGGGTTTTAGACTCATCAGTCTGGCTCCAGAGTCTGTGCCCTTAACCACCATGCTTGTTTCTCAAATATTTGGGTAGTGGAGATTCGAAAATGAAAAACATTCTGTGAAAATTCTAAAAGTTGTATACTTATGATTTGTGTATATTTCTGTATGTATGTTATACGTAAATTAAAAATTTACAATTAAAAATATTAAAAATGTACTATATAGGTCAGGAATATTTTTGGCAGCAAAAAAAAAAAATCTTGAGAACAGTGGCTTAAACCAGAGGGATGTTTATTATTTGTTTAACAAAGAGGTGGTCTCAGAGTGGTATTTGTTTAACAAAGAGGTGGTCTCAGAGTGGTATCCCAATGACCCAGGCTCTTTCCACTCTTCCTCTTGCCCATTTTCAGTGTTCTGGCGGTTTCTCCTCATGGCTACTGTGCCTCCAACCACCACATCTGCATAGCAAGGGGTGGACAGTAAAGGAGATCTCCTCGCCTAGTTCTCTCCTTTTGCAAAGCCTCCCAGCAGACTTTTTTCATTAGTCTCTGGTCAAAATTAGGTAAAATGGCCACCTTTGCATAAGGGAAACTGGATATGTGTGTCTCTGACTTTTCCAGCCTCTATGGCTGTGACGGAGAAGGAAGAATGGGCGAGAATGAACATTGGCTATCGCTCAACCGTGTCTGTTACGCAGTCCCTGGATAACAACACTTCCACGTTGAGAGAGGAAGAGAGGAACAGAAGTGAAGGGAAAGCATTTTCCAGAACAATGGTAGACAATTACTACTGTTCTCTTAAAAATTGCCTTTCACTGATTCCTTCAGAAGAAGGTGTAGAATATAGCTGATAGTGAAAACCATTTGGAACAGAAAATTTGAAAGTCTCTTCCATCAAATTGGAGGGATGAGCTCTTAACCAATGGCTTAATTTGAGTCTTTGAAAAATGGCCTTTTTATTATCTTCCTTAATGGAATGTACATCAAATTTAGTGTGTCTCCCAGACACCAGGCTAGATTTAGCCAGATGGTGCGAATTTTCCAAGCTTCTACTAATTCTCATGCGTTTTAGCAGTTAGAATGCCTAAAGGAAGTACCATTCTGATAGGAAGAGAAGAGCAGTTGGTTAAGTGGTCTTGCCATCAGCTTTGTGTCTGGGTGGCAATGATCCTTCTCCTGTTTACATTATCTACTAAACTCCTTAAAATTCAGGTCTGGGGAGGGAAGCAGTTTTCTGCAGTTTTCAAGAAACCTATCACCACAGTGTTTGGTTTGTGGAGTTTTGTCTTAGTCTGAGTGCACACAGAAGAAGACGTTGAGACAAGGATTCTGGTACAAATAGTTTCCTTGGGTGATAAAGGAAACACTAGTGGGGAGAAGTGAGACAGGGAAGAGGAGGCAGTGGGCAAAGGGGGCATTATCCAGTAAATTAGCATGTTGGTTGAGTGGAGCTTGATCTCACTGGGAAATTCTGGGGAGATAGTGTAAAATGCAAGCTTCAGGGTTCTTCTACCTGAGGGTGAGAGAGCTGGGGTATTTATACACTCACTCCATGGTATTATTGGAGAACGGCTACTTCCAAATGGTGTTACTTTCCTGACATTTCTGTCCAAACACACAGGCAGATAAATCTGGCTTTAGTGGCTAGAGAGAGCCCTCAGACAAGGAAATGTGGGTGCTGGCATTAAGAAGTGATGAGGGTAAGGGAATGTAGGCATCTTAGAACAAAAGGATAGACCTGAGGGAAACCTCAAATGTCATAATGTCCAGAGCCCTCTGTTTTTCCTCCTCCTCATTTTATAATCAAAGTAACTGTGGCCCAAACAGGTAAAGTCTCACCATACCTAGGCAGTGAGTGGCTGGGCTGAAATGACAATCTGGTTTTCTCACCTTTTCATCTTAGATTCTTTCATCCCTGCCATGTTATTCACAAACCCGGGGGATACTTAAAATAATAAAAAGTTATTGCTGCATTGAATTGTCATGAAATTTAGAAAATAATCTTTCTTCGTGTTATTAGTGGTGTGTGAATATTAAGAAAATATAATTGTTAAAATTAAGAAGTCGGTTATGGGACAGAGTAAAAATAATCATGAACACTCCTTTCTCTGCACATATGCTTCTTAGACCTTAGATGATGTCCCCACAGCTGTGAGCAAGACTGCTTTCAGTTCTGGGTCCTTCTGTTATGCCCTTTGGATAGTCTCTGAGGTCTTCTGTTTAAAGTCTATCCATTTGACTATTAAATACAAGGCACCATGTGATGTAGCCAGCCCCATCCTCTTGTAACACTCCTAGTGCTTCTTAAAAATGTGTTGAGAAAAGAATTTTCAAAACCTTCTAGTCCCATAGGGTACTAAAGAAATCCTGCAGGTAGAGCTCTGAGATATGAGAGTGTTTAGGAAAATATTAGGGAAGAAGAAAGCTCAGGTTCACAAGAAGGTCTGAAGTGGAACATTTGGCCAGTATTTCTCTCTAGATGCTTACTCTCTGAGCTATGTAGACTGATCTTCACACACTTCTGGGGGCTCCTAGGTCTCGTCAGGATCTCTGCTCCATTCTAACTTTCCTCTAATCTTCTCACTCCACTCACCCATCTCTCCTACTCTAGGAAGAGCTTAATTCTGGATCGGAGATCAAAAGAATTGGAGCAGAAGCAAAGTGAGTCACATAGTGAGTCACAGTGTTCAGATTGACCTCTCACTGTTAAGTAGGTTTTGACATCTTTGTACTCAGAAGTTCGTGGCTAGATTTTCTAGATGAAATTCCTTAGAAAGAACTATTCTGAAACCTCTCTTTCTTTTATAGAATATTATACCTAATATAAAGAGTAAAAATTTCAGGTATACAGCTCAATGAATTTTAACAAAGTGAATACATCATGTATCCACCACCCAGGTTAAGGTGTGCATTACCAGCACAGAGAGGCCTACTTCACATCACCCAGTCATTACCAACACCCCAAAAGTAAAGATAATCTTTCACCATAGATTCATTTTGCATATTTTTGAACTTTATATAAATGGAATCACACAGCATGTACTTTTTTGTGTCTGGCTTCTTTTTCTCAACATTCAATCTGCGAGACTCATCCATGGTGTTGTGAGTAGCAGTAACTTATGTCTTTTTTCACTCTTGTATAGTATCCAATTGTATGAATCAACTACAAGCTACCTATCCATTTGGGTCATTTGCAGCATCTTAGCACTGAATTTCAGAAGGTCATTGGGATGGAATGGGATCATAATTATATTTAGACATTTATGCCTAAAAACATTCATCAGCAGATTGACAGTGGCCAATCAAGTCTATTTATTCAGCTAACATGTATACAGAGCTTACTGTGTGTTAGCGCCGACCTAAGTACTTTATAAATATGAACTCATTTAACTTTCATACCAACACTCTAAGGCAGGTCACTACTACTATTCCCATTATACGGATGCCGAAGCTTAGGCATAGATTGGTTAAGTCACTTGGTTAAGGTCACATAGCTAATATCCAGAAGGTGAAAAAGTTCTGGCCAAGGGAACTGGCTTAGATCATGTCTCTATTGTGCTTCTTGCATACACTTCTATTACAGCACCCAGAATACTATGGTATAGGTCTTTATGTTTTCGCTCTCTTAGACTATGAATTTGAGCATAGCATATAGCATCTCTGTCTTCTTTTTGTTGATTCAATGAATGAGCCAGGGGCTTTGCTAAAAGAAATGCTTGAGAAGAATGAGTTAGTGTGGGACAATGAACTCATAGGCACCTTTTCTTACAGTGTCTAAGATTTCCTTATTTTCCTCGTGAAAACTGGGAGAGCCAGATCTGTGAGGAGATAGGGATGAGAGAAGGAAAGGGGAAAAGGAGAGAGGCTGTGCTTCCCATTATTGCTGGTTAATGGTGCAAACTGGCCAGAACAGCTTTTATAACTTACATCAGAGGAGACAGTGAGGAGAGAGAGCTTAGAAAGCTGTGCTGGTCCGATAGAAATATAACGTGAGCCACATGTTTAATTTAAAATTTTCTAGAAGCCACATTTTAAAAAAGTGAGAAAGGAACAGGTGAAATTAAGTGTAATAATATATTGTATTTAATCCAATATATCCAGATCAGTATCATTTCAAGATGTGATCAGTATAAGAATTATTGATGACACATTTTAGATTCTTTTTTTACTGTCTTCAGAATCTATAACACATCTTAACTCAGATCAGCCACACTTCAAGTGCTCAGTAGCTACATATGGCTACTGGCTACTGTATTGGAACAGTGTAGGCCTAGAGCTTTGCTACTCTAAGGGCGGTCCTTGGACTGGAAGCATCACAATAGGAAGTTTGCTAAATACAGGATCTTGGGCCCCACCCCAGCCCCACTGAATCAAAACCTGCCCTTCAAAGAACTCCCGAGGTGATTTGTTTGCACATCAAAGTTTGAGAAACTAACCTAGTGATCAACTTCATTAAGAGGATATTTTGTAATGAATGGCAGGTAGTAGCTCTCCAACCTTGATATCACAAGCACAGGGTCTCTCATTTATTTCATCTGTTAACTTCCCTCCCTCTCTCGTTCCTTCCTTCCCCTCGTCATTTCCTTCCTTCCTCTCATCATTTCCTTCCTTCCTCCCTTGCTTCCTTCCCTTGGCTGGTTCCCACATTAAAAATAAGATTTCTTCAAATCAATACTGCTGCTCCTCTCAAACGACAGTGCCAAGCTATGAAATTCTGCCAGCTCATCCTTTGTGAATGAAGGGAAGTGGATTCAGCCACAGCCCTATCTTTGTGCCATTACCCTGTATTAAATGTCCTTCAGTTAGTATGTGCTGCAAGTCTCCTCCAAGACCCACTGCTGGTTTATGTCACTAGTGCATTAACCTCATTGGTTACCAAACGTCCCTATTATTAAGCCATTAAAAGCCAGGCTTGTTCACCTGCCAGGCCTTTAGTTTCCTTTTCCATGTCCTGGACGATTTTCCCAGATGGAATTGTAGTGATTCTTTCCACATCACCTTCTCTTTTATCTTGCAGGAATTTATTTCCTCTGCAGCCCTCTCTTCTTTCTCTGTCTTATTCATTCTCTCTCCTCACAGTGTGCTGTCTTTTTGCGATTTTTTCATAGCACTCTCTCTCCCCAGGAGAAGGTAATTACTTGGTTGAGAACAGGTTGGTTATAGCTGTGTGTGCATTCACCAAGCTGGAGCCTCGTCAGCAAGACTGTTTCCAGCCCCTGCTGCCTCAAGTGACATTTGGCAAGTCATCACTTTGCAACCCCATCCAATTGTTTCTGCCAGTTTGATGAAATTGCGAAGCAGGTTACAACATTGGCAATTTCAAAATGCATATTGCATAAGGTTATAGATCCATATTTTCGAAACTTGTTTTTGTATATATCGTCTGCCTTACCTGTGCATTTTTAAAGAACAATGAGACATAATTTTAGGGATGTTTACTATTAAACTTGATTTTTTTAGAGAGAAAATTTGGGATGAAGATAGAAATGCTGGGAATGTGCTTTATTTTCAAGTTGACATTTCACCAAGGAGGCGATGGAAGCTTTCCATTTTGCCAGAGCTGGTGGCCAAATCTGCCCGCCTCCTGCTTTTCTAAGGCCAGCAAGCTAAGAATGGTTTTTACATTGTTTAATGGTTGAAAAAAATCAGAAGACAAATATTTTGTGACACCTAAAAACTACATGAAATTCAAATTTCAGTGTCCATAAATCAAGTTTTTTTTTTGGTGCACAGCAACACCATTCATTTATCTATTGTCTGTGGCTGCTTTCATGCTACAGTGGCAGGGATGAGTGGTTACAACAGACTGTATGGCCTGCACAGCCCCAAATATTAATTCTCTGCTGCTTTACAGACAAAGCTTGTTGAACCCTTGGTCATAGGGCACTAATTCCCAACTTAGGCTGTATCTTGGGGAGATTTAAAAAATACAGATGCATGTATCCTGCCCCTGAAGATACTGGTTTAATTGTTTGGGGTATATCCTGAAAATCGGTAATTTAAAAACCTCTTCAGGTAATTATCCTTTGCAGCCAAAATTCAGAACCACATCACCCAGTGTAAGGAGATGTAAAACTTTATTCACCTGTAATGATTTGAGGACCTAAAAAAAATTTGCTCCCTTAAATAACATGAAAATACTACTAACTTAATTTCCCTTCCTTGTTCTAATCAAGCTGTTTCTGATTCTTGCCTGCTTGCCTGGCCCTCATTTCATTTCTCTTCTCTCTCTGAGTGTCTTTTTGGCTCACATGTTTCCAAACACCACTGAAGAAAAGCAAGGAAAGCAAGGGTGAATGATGGTCGCTCCTAATTTTAGAGCCAGTTCACTTGGGCTTTGGTTAGGAATTGTGGCTGCTCTGGGTAGAGAAGGCCATGTTGGCTGACAAATGCTGAAAAAGTCCCTTCTTCCTTGACCACCTAGCAACATTCTACTTACCTCTCTTTCAAGATGAAGCCTAAGAATTGACTTCTTCTGAAGCCCTTTCTGCCTGCCCCCACCCTCAGACCTGGTAAAATTGTCCCCTCCAGCCTTTGTAACTCCATTGCAACACACACAGACTTTCCCCAGCAGCTGGGATACCAGCTGGTATTTACTGGTTTACATGCTTGTCTCCCTCTGTTAGAGTGTTGTTTGCTTGAGGGCAGCGCCATGTCTTGTTAATCTCTGTGTCCCCTTATCCCAGCATCCTGCTTATTCTTCAGCAGGTGCTCAATACATATTTTATAATGAACAAGGAAAAGAAGAAAGAAAGCTCTATTTTTCTCAGTATGTCAAGGTATTTCCTGAAATGCCTTTATTGATAGTGTCAATTGCAGGTTAGAAACAAAATGTATTTTAGAGACAGCAGATTAAGGCAAATCGCTGAAAGATGAACTCCTGGTTTTAGCAGAAAACTTTGGTGGAGAACACCGACATGGCAAGGAGAGTCAAAGGGGTCTCTATTGAACAGTATCAAATTAAATGGGACCAGCCACCATACTGAAGACCAGACTTTACTGAAGATAAACAAGAGTACTCCAGGGGGCCAAAGTGGCCCCGCTGGAAAGTCTGCTTTGCTCAGGAGAAATTCTTGGCAATTATCTGTAATGAACTCAGTTAGCAACTTGCTCGTACTTTGGTTTGAACCAGCCCTCTGAATTCCAGCGAAAAATGGTCAGCTTGCCTTCTCTCTGAATCTTTAGATCACACTCTTTACATCTTTGCTGTCTCTCCCCTCCACTGGGCTAAAAACTCCATGAGAGGAGAGAGTGTATCACTTAATTCACCTCTATTTGTCTGTATAAGACATGGTGGCTAACCTATAGTGGGTATGTGATAAATAAAACTGTGGAATGAATGAATGAATGACTATATGAATGAATTAAGCTGCAGGGCCCAAAGCTTCAATTTCTTTTATCTACTGTGTTGGATAATGGTGTTCAACACCCCTAACATCCAGACCACTTCAACCAATGAGTCTACAGTTCCAGGTTTTCTTAACCTTGGACTTATAGATCCTTAACTGGTTCATGAATAGAAATTAAAGGATCTATGACAGTGCATGTAAAAAAATACCTCTTTATTTTCACTAGCCTGAAACATAGTTTTCCTTGCATCAAAAGGTAGACTACAAACTGTAGTAGTATGTTAGCAGGATTTGTGATTTTGCAACCAGTAAAACACTTTGTACTCATCAGCAATTTGGAATTGTTGTAGTAATTATACCTGTCACCAGATTTTGTTATTTATGTGTTAATAAATAAGCACACATACTACTATGTCAAAAATTTATTGAATGACCAAATTAATCTTAATTAAACTGAACAAATGCATTAAAATTCTAGTAACGTCATTTTCCATTAACTGGATTTCTTTGCAATCCCACATATTTTACTTTATACATTTAAAAACAGTCTTAGAAGTGGTCTCTAGGCTTCACCACACTGCCAAAGAATTCCCTGGAACACGTAGGAGAGATTAAAAACCCTTATCTAGTGCTGGTTATATAGAAGTAGATCCAGTTGGTAAAAATACATTACATTAAGCTGTAGAAATATCTTGAACTATATTATACTTCAATAAAGTATCTTTTAAAAATTGATTTGAACTAATCATGGAAATCCCATATCATTAATTAATTTAATAAAGTGTGTATGTCCCAATTTGGGCCAATGAGACATAAGGAGAAAATCACTTGTGAATTTCCCAAGGAACCTAGAAAGTAGACATGGAGAGAAAATGCCCCTCTTGGTTTGAACTTCATTATATCTGCCTGCTACAGCTGGAGTTGCTATGGCCATCCCACAGAGGGGGACAGAACCAAATAGAGCTGGAGATGAAACATAATATGCCTGGAGTCTGCCTTCTATACACCTCATAACTGGGCTAATATATTTTCTCATTGTTCAAATCAACTTAAGTCCCACGTTTTGTTACTTGCAGCCCAATGCATCCTGACTAATACAGAGACGTGAACACAGAAGGATGAATTATCTTTTTTAAGCCCTGCTCTTTGATTTAGACTATGACCCCCTAAAGTCTTTTGTTTCCTGTTGTGTCTGTTTGAAACTCCAGGATATGATCACATTATGAGTCTGTAGTCTGAGGATGACTATCTCATGATCTTGTTTAATATTAGGACAGCCCCTGGCTGGAAGGTATACACAATGATACCAATGCTGTGAATTTTTTACTCCAGTGTTTGGGTCCTGATGAGGGACGTGAAAGTGTATTAGTTCTACTCATTCCACATACAAACACAAACATGATTAGTACGTACTATCATGAAATCAATAAGACCATTTTCCTCCAATGCTGGGTGTAAAACATTTCCCAAGCATAGATGAGGGAGGAGTCTCCTTCAAACGCCCTTGCAGATTCTGCTCCCATGGTGTGATGGTTGTTCAGCTCAGGAGCTGATTCCCTGCTGGCTGCTGATCTCCTATTCACACCTTAGCACTTGGAGCTTAGCTAACCACCCATGGACCACCTCCTGACTGACCACACACTTAGCAACTAACACACACTGATAGACTAGGCTAGGCCCTATTCAGTATCCATTAAATTTTCTTTTGTGACCTTAGCATTATTCAAACTTTAATGTTTCTCTCTGGTCCCCGGACTCAGAAAGGTGCCCAACATCCTCCATTTTAACAATTCTTTGTTTTTTCACAGAACCAACTTTTGGCTTCATTGATTCTTCTCTATTATTTTCTATACTCTGATTTCTGTTCTCATCTTTATTCTTTTCTTCCTTCTACTTTCTCTGGATTTGATTTGTTCTTTAACTTTTTGAAATGGAACATAGATCATTGATTTTCAGCCTGTCTTTTCTAATATATGCATTTGAAGTTATAATTTTCCCTACATGTACCGCTCTAGCTGCACCCATAAGTTTTGGATATGAAGTATCTTTCCTTTCATTAGTTCAAAATATTTTCTAATTTCCATTGTGATTTCTTTGACTCATGGATTATTTAGAGGTGTTATTGCTTAATTTCAATCAGTTGTGAATTTTCTAGTAGTCTTTTTGTTTTTAATTTCTACCTTAAAATCACTGTGATCAGAGAACATACTCTGAATAATTTCCATTCTTTGAAATTTGTTGAGAGTTGAAGATCCAGTATATGGCAACTTTAGGCGGATGTTCCTTGTATACTTGAAAAAGTATGTGTGTTCTGTTATTGTTGAGGACTGCCCCCATTTTGAACCTCTCTCCACATTTTGTTATCATTTTGTCTTTTTCCTGTTTTCAGACTCCAGCATCATCTCCTGCAATGGGACTCCCTGTGGAGCACTCACCCATCTATAACTCTGAAGCCATGAAACTTCTCCTCACCCACATGCAGGTGAGTGGCACGGAATTTGAACAGCCAGTGTCTTTTCTCTAGTCCTCAGTAGGCAATTAGGGGCAATCGCTCTGCACCAGGGAGAATTACCTTAGTACTCAGATATAGAGATGGAACAATACCATGAGAAAATGCTTCACTTCTACAGACAGTGCTGCAAATAAAAATCCCCCACTCCAATAAAAACATGCAATTTCTGTCTGGTGGCAGGCATCAAATGTCATTAATGGTCATGGAGTGGGTGGGCTTGGAAAACCTGGGCTCCAGGCCCACACATCACTGCCATATACACAAGATGAACTACACTAGGCAGCAGCCACATGGTTATTGCAAGTGCCTCTGGGTGGCTGTTACGTTGAAATCTAAGGATAAACTGGAGTAAAGGTGGATCCTAGCTATGATACTGTGGACCTGTGAATAGTGAGAGAAAGGATATGTATGTTTACGATTTAAAAATATGTGATCAGGAGAGTGTATAATACTCCTTGATGTCCCGCCATTCTATATGAATCCAACACTGATGCCTGCTAAATAGTTAGCTCTCTTGACTCTAAATGCTATATAGGCAGCTTTACCTCCATATATGTTTTCCACAATCAGAATAATTTAGGATAAAATATGCACAAATTGTCAGTGCTGAAAAGAATAATTTGAAAAGAAAGATAAAAGAGCTAAAGTAGAAGGCAAAAGAGCGATGCGCTGCCTGGGATGATATTAAAGAGACTGAGGCAAAGCCAATTAGTGGGCGAGAGTGGAGATGTGTGGAAGACAGGTTCTTGATGTGCTTGACCATTAGGATCTCGGGTCAGGTCAAATCTCTCTAATTGTCATTGACGGGACTTGGGAGAGGAGGGACAGGAAAATGGTTCTGAGTAGTCAAGGATTGTCCTTCCATGGTTGGCACACAAATTCATTTCTCCATACAGGTTCAGGGAGCAGTTAGTCAAGGTGCCAATGGATCTTTCTTCCTGAAGGGAAACTTAGAAGAGCAGGATTAATGTGATGAGCTACAGCCCCTGTCATGGCAGTTGGGCTTAGGGCTGCAAATGGTGCGTGTTATCTTCCTGTTCCACAATCCTTTTTAAATCCCTTTCACCTTTGCTGGTCTCAGTGGCTTGCCTGGTGGTATAGCCCAAACCCTCATTCTTGAGGAGTTGAAGCCCCAGTAACTATCCCCTTCTCAGACTGAGGTTGATGCACATGCCATTCATAGTCATAGGCAGGCAAGTGAATCACCTGAGTTCCATGAATGTCCAGCCTGCCCTGCTGTATAGAAGCAGCCCTACCTCCTCCTGCTGTTCAGGGTCAATTACCCCTGTAAGGTGGTTTGCCTGTTGAACCCAAGACACAGGGAGTACAAAGTATCCAGGTGGCAGCTATGGCTTGCTATATCCTCTGAAGAGGAACTTGGATGGCAAGAATGTGTCCCCTTTTACTCATCCTAATTGAGCAGAGCCCAAAGTTGAAGTAGGAAGCATAAAAGCCCCCAGTGGGTCACTTGGGTCAATAGGAAGTGAGATCCACCCTCACTTCTCCACTTTGTTCCCAGATCCATGTACTCTTCATGGATGGTGGGTGGGGGGGGGACATGCCGTTATTTATGGTACAGAGGTCTCTGATTCAGTATTATACTGAATCCTGGAGGATGGCATTCTGTCCTCACAGAATCTTACCTCTGAGTTGTCACTTCAGTTGTACCTTCAGCAGGCAATCCCAGTTGCATGGTGAATGGTACAGTATGTAGTACAACCAGTGGATCCCATGGAGTCATGGCTGCCCCCACCTCCATCTCATCTGACCAGGAAACAAAGCATCCTGGGCAGATGCTACGTCATGTGAGATTGTGTCCTTGTGGATCAGATATTTTTTAAGCCCCTGTATAGTGGAGCCAGCTGAGGACCTGCAAGCAGACAAGGCAGACCTATATCTGGAGTAAGTATGTATTCCTGTGAGAATGAACAGCTGGGTTTTTTTTAGGGTAGAAGGGACCCAAATGAAGTCAACTGATACCAAGTGGCCCATCAGTTTCCTCAAGGAAAAGTACCATATTGAAGGCTCACTGTTGGTCTATGGTGCCAACAGGTTGAGCCCCCTGAGGTGGCAGTGATAGATCCCTGTTGAGCCCATGTGTGACCTCCATCTCTGCCACCAGGATTACTCTATTGTTTTTATCATGCCAGTTCCATAGTGGCCGATGACAAAGGCTGGATGACATCAATTGGCCAGTTCATTTTGTCTATTTGGTTGTTCAGTGTCTTATCCATGATGGATACTTTTTGGAGAGTGTTAACATGAGAAACATGAATCTTCACACTTTGCACCCACTTTCATATGTCCATCCACATGCCAGAACTAGTCACCAGGTTCACCCAAATACACAAAGGGGCCAAGAAGTGTATTCTAATTTATATGCTCAGAAAACAGAGAGAGAGAACGATTTGGAAAATAGCAGTAATGACTACCACAGTCCCCATTTGTTATACTCTGTTAGAAGCATCTCAAAGCATGTTCTTTTTCTAATATTTTACAGAGTTTTAGTGAAAGTAAATATTTACTTATAGCTTTCTTTCTTCCTAGAATCCAAGTAATGTTTCATTAGCACTGGGTTAGAGACAGTATAGCTGTTGGGTCTTACTCAGAACACTATTCTCTTATGATTTGTTACTGGTAAAGCATGTTATTCCTAGTGTTTTTCATCCTGTTAGGGAGGGATATTTTTAAAGTAGCTGTTCAATACTCATGCAAATAAGCTTCCTGTGAGCTCACCCAGCTGGTCAGCTTGTCAAGCCCATGCACATCTGAATCCCACTGAGACACAAGTCTGGCCTCCCACCACACTTATATTACTATTTATATATTTTTGGCCCTTGATAGATTCTCTCCCCAACTACAATGTAAGCTTCTTGAATGTTGAGACTGTGTCTCCTTTCTCTTTATAGCCTCAGTTTTTAGGATAATATCCTACCCACATAAAATGCTTTGTAATATTTGTTGTTGGTGATGAAGTGATTCTACAAAGCAAACAAAACCGGTTTTATGACAAAGATAGCTACCCATGCAGATAATGCAAGGCAAACAGTTCTCAAGGATAAACAGGACCCAGACTGCTTTTTACCTGGGGCACCTGCTGATCTGATGCATGTGCTCTGGTCTGACCTCTAGCAAATGGTACCTCCATACATTGAACTCTGTGAGTTGGAGGGTCTGGTTGACATTTTATGTGACTAACATTCAGAGGATCGCAGCTCCTTAGGAAGGCTTTGTTGAATCTGAATCCCAGAAAGCAGGACAACTTTAGCCAAGTCTATGTCAATTAAAAGAGTGTAACCATTTTATTTTATGTGTGGGACCTTAAACTCCTCAGGGCAACATTTTCAAGTCGAAAAGTCTGTCTTCGGGATCCTTGCTTTCTATTTCTATTCCTTTCCCTATTTTAACTTTCACCCCCAACCCAGAAGCAAAAACAAAATGCCTTCTATTTGGGGAAACCAAGAAATTGTTTTGCTATTTTGTTTTATGACCAAAACCCATATATTACTAGCTGCCATGGCATTATTTCTCCCCGCACACTCATTATTCATAGCTACAGGGGTAAAAATATTCCAAAATAGTATGTAATGTCTGTTACACATTTAGATTCATAAATTTTGGTTGTCAAGAAGATGGTGACTTAATAGAAACTTATAGGTTCATTGTAGAACGTTTTTAATGCCTAGGTTTTTTTTTAAGAGAGAGAGAGAGAGAGTGTGTGTGTGTGTGTGTGTGTGTGTGCGTGTGTGCGTGCGCGCGCGCGTGCGTGCTCATATGTATGTCCTTTTTTCCCCTCTCTTCTTGGAAATGTAATTTCTTTGTAATATAGTTCTACTTTATATACTATGGTTGAGGGTCTAACAAATTTTGGCAATGGACTTAAAATAAATTAAGGAAAAAGCATTTATTTTCTTAAGTGTCGAAGTAAAGCGTTTTGATTGTGTATCCATAATGTTGATAATAAACCCAAAGTCCTGTGACATTAGGCATGTAAGTTAAATATGGGATTTCTCATTTTAACATATTATTTCTTTGGGACTATAAATTATAGGCATTGGATTAGCCCTCTGAGAATTCAGATTGTTAAAAAACAAAATTCATCTGACTAAACTTTAAAGATCTTATTGGTTTTATTCAACAATTCGTGAATCAGGCAGCATCCCATCTAGCAAGTCGAAAGGAGCTTCAAGGAGCTGTACAAAATGAAAGACTTTTATTGGCAGAAGGGAGAGGGAAGAGTAAGTTATACTAGGCAAAAAGCAGATTGGTTGTGGCAAGGTCACTTTCCTTTAGGGAATGGCAGTGATTTATCAGGCACATGACCCCACTAGTGCTGATCAGGCACTTCCTGATGGACTGGGTTAAGATTCCACTTTTGGGAGAGCTGAAACTGTCATTAACTTAAGTCTGTTTGGTGATGTGGGACTTAGCATAAATGACCCTATTTTGAGTCTGTTGTCTTGTTTTTAATAAAGTTTATGCTAGTCTGAATTTTTTTGAGTATTTTTTAGTCTAATTTGAAATTTTTTACTTTTAATGCTTTTTAAAATTTAGTTTCTTTCTCTTGCTCATTTACTTACTCTTGTCCTTCTCCTTTTCATTTTCACTCTTGTTATTTAATTAATTTAATGCTACTTATCTCTCCCACTAATTTCCTCACTGGTTTTGGCAGGAATTTCTTTGCAAAGTAGTCTAATCACTCCTTTTGGTTATAAATTGACCTTGGCCCAGTAATATTATCTTGAAGTGGAACTAAGATGTTCCTCAGGTGTCACTAAAAATAAGTTGTCTCTACCGGTTTTTAGAACCATTCTAATAGTTATAAGCTCTTGAACTCAAAGTTCAAATTTTCCATCCTCGTGTAGGTGGTCCAGAATGAAAGTCAGGATATAAGCTGTAAGATATTTTTTTAAGTAATTGGAATAATTCCTCATTGGGGATTTAAGTTGTTAAAAGCCTTCAGTGCATTCTTTTGAAAGTTGAGGCAGGGAAGAGTTATAGTAATGAGCAGCTGACAGTTCTGTACAATGGAAAAGGCAATGGTGGTTTTAGTACGCTGTGCTTAGTAATTCACCTTCAGGAGCTGGGCCATTCTTACCAGCCGAGGCTGGGGAAGAGGAAAGAAACCAGCCAAGGATGCCACTAGAAATTGTGCTGCCCATTGACTGTCATCTCAGACTTTGGAAAATACCACCAGTGCATGACAAGCAATCAGAATATTATATAATAATATATGGTTGGAACAGAGAGGGACCATAGAACAGCGCTGTTCAATAGAATGCCAGCCACATGAGTGATTTAAAGGTTGTCAGTAGCCACATCAGAAAAAGTGAAAAGAAACAAGTGAATCTAATTATAATAACATATTGAATTTAACACAGTATGTCCAAGATATCTTCATTTCAACATGTGATCAATATAGAAATATTAATAAGATCGTATATTCTTTTTGGCATTAAGTCTTTCAGCATATCTCAATTGGATTTGCCACACTTTAAGCATTCAGCAGCCCCAGTGACTACCATGGTGGACAGAGCAGGCACAGAGAATATCTCATCAAGACCCTCTCTCTGACAAGGACTCAGGAACCAGAGAGGTTATTTGCTGTACTCAAACTGCTGTGTCAGAAAACACCATTCAAAACTAGATCTTCTAATTACTGCTCAAGGCCACTTTCTGCTGCTTCGAGAGGGTTTTGGGCCTGAAGTCGTATTGACTACTTCCCCCAAATGTCTATTTTGCCTCTGTAGTTTTCGTCAAGAAAAACAATCTTACAACAGGAATGAAAGGAGCAAAGACAAGAGTCTTATGTGAGACTTCAGCAGTGATCTCATACAGGGCCCTTGCCTGGTTAAGAAGGAAGTAGAGAGATAGTAAACAATATTTTAAAAGCCCCTATCTCCTTTTTAAATATTAGTTTCATGTGTATAGCATAGCGGTTAGACATTTATATAATTTACGAAGTGATCTCCCCAATTAGTCTAGTGCCCACCTGGCACAATACGTAACCATTAAATATTATTGACTATATTCCCTATGCTGTACTTCACATCCCTGTGACTATTTTGTAACTATCAATCTGCACTTCTTAATCCCTTCGCTTTTTTCACCCAGCCCCCCCAGCCCCCCCTCGCATCTAGCAATTATCAGTTTGTTCTCTGTATCTATGTCTGTTTTTGTTTTGTTTGTTCGTTTATTTTGTTCCTTAGATTCCACATACAAGTGAACTCATATGGTATTTATCTTTGACTTATTTCACTCAGCATATTAACCTCTAGGTCCATCCATGTCATTGCAAATAGTTAGTTTTCATTTATTTTTATGACTGAGTAATAGTCCCTTGTATATATGTACCATGTCTTCTCTATCCAATCGTCTATTGATGGGCACTTAAGATGCTTCCATGTCTTGGCTATTGTGAATAGTGAGTGCTGCAGTGAACCTAAGGGTGCATATATCTTTTCAAATTAGTGTTTTGGCTTTCTTTAGATAAATACCTAGAAGTGCAATTGCTGGGTCACATGGTAGTTCTATTTTTAATTTTTTGAGGAACCTCCAAACTGTTTTCCATAGTGGCTGCACCAATTTGCAATCCCACCAACAGCGCACAAGGATTCCCTTTCCTTTTCTCCACATCCTCTCCAGCACTTGTTTTTTGATTTATTGATGACAGCCATTCTGACAGGTGTGAGGTAATATCTCATTATGGTTTTAATTTGCATTTCTGTGATGCTCAGTGACCTTGAGCGTCATTTCATATGTTTATTGGCCATCTGTATGTCCTCTTTGGAAAAATACCTATTCAGGTCTTCTGCCCATTTTTTAATTGCATTGTTTGGGTTTGTTTTTTGTTTTTGGTGTTGAGTTGTATGAATTATTTATAAATTTTGGATATTAACCCCTTATCAGATGTATCTTAGGCAGATATCTTCTCTCATTCAGTAGGTTGTCTTTTCAGTTTATTAATTGTTTTCTTTGCTTTGCAAAAACTTTTTAGTTTGATGTAATCTCATTTGTTTTTCTTTTGTTTCCCTTGCCTGAGGAGATGTATCAGAAGAAATATTAAGAACAACGTCAGAGAGTTTACTGCCTATGTTTCCTTCTATGAGTTTTATGGTTTCAGGTCTTACATTTAAGTCTTTAATCTATTTTGAGATTATTTTCATATATGGTATAAGAAGGTGGTTCAGTTGCATGTGTCCAGTTTTCTCAACACCATTTATCTTATCTGCTTTTAATAAGTTAGAAATCTCTAAGCCCGGGCAAATTATATCTAGGGTCATTGAGAGAACATGCAAATGAGATAATAGAACAGCTATTGGTTACCAGGAAAATGATAGAGAAGGGAAAAAATGCTAGAAGATTGGCATAGATCCAGATTTTCCAACTGGAAAAGGCAAATGATATTAGAAGCAGACATGTACATAGCACTTACTAAGTGCCAAGCACTGGTTCTGAGTGCTTAACATATGTTGATTCATTGATTCCTTACAACAGCCTAATGAGATACGTACTAATATGACCTTCATTTTTCAGATGAGGAAACTGAGATGCAGAGAGGTTACATAATCTGCCCAAGATATTGCTAGTGGATGGCAGAGCCAGGATTAGAGTTGGGGAGTCTGACTTTGGAAGTCTAATTCTTCGAATTGGTATTTGTACTATGCTGCTCACAAATGAAAGATTTCAGTATTTGTCTAGTTTCCTGCCCTCTCATCTTTCCGCTCCCTGTGGCTGGGAATCATTTGATATCCACTTGAAAAGTTCAGCCAGCACCAGGTTCTGGGGCAAGAGGTGACTTCAGTGAGAGGTTCTCGTTCAATGCTTTGGTAGTCCACCATCATATCCTCTTGGCTACTATCCACACCTTGACCTTATGCCTCAGTTCTGGGCCCTGGACCCTTCCTTGCATTATCCATCCCTAATTTAGGTATTGGAGTCTGGTCTTGGACCCCAGCTTGCAACTTGCGGACAGAAGACCCTGATACCCCAGTCTCCTCAGGTCACTGTACAGAACATTCTTCTTGGCTCTACTTGCCTGCCGATTATATTCCCTGTTGCTTCTTGAGAAACTTCCATGATAGCAATTGCTTTTGCCAAAGCATCATGTGGAATTATATCTTCCACCCACCACGTTCTACGTATTGGTCATAACTTTCTCCCATCACTCAAATTGTTCCCAGTTGTCCGTCCATCCATCCCAGTGACTGAGTCTAATTCAAGGACCAGCCCCTCCCAGGTTGCCTAGTTTTCTGCATTGATGAAACCTTCCAATTATGAGTGAAACACCATAGTATCAAGTAATCGAGCTGGGCATTGGTCCTTGGAAAAATTATAAGTGTATTATTAAACAGTTGATTTGGAAGCATTAAAATGGAAAGTGATGATTATTAAGCAATCTTTCTAAAACCAAACTCAATCTCCCCTCCCCTTTTTTGGATAATGTTACTAAAGTTGCCACTAGGAAAGATGCCTTAGACATAGTATATCTGGATCTCAGCAAGCTATTTAACAGGTCTATCATGATATTTTTGTGGATGGGAAGGAAAGAGTGTAGTCTCGATGATAGAATAGGTATATGAATTCATGTCTTGTCTTGAATGTCAACTTTGAGCTAGATCTCTAATACTGTTGTAAGGGTTTTCTTCTTCACTCTGTCCTATTCTACCTTTTACTAAACACCGTAATAAACACTTCAGAGTAAAGCTCAGCAAAAGTGTAGAAGATGCAGAATAGAGATGAATAGATTCCAAGGCCAATGGCATACTCAAAAATCAGAGGGTTCTCCACAAGCTAGAATGAAGGATTAAAATTAACGAGATTAAGTGCAATAAGGATGCATGTAAACACATGTACTTTTGTTTAAAATTAAACTATACAAAAATAATGTGAAAGAGACATGGACCAACATTAGTATAGCGGTGATAGGGGGATTCTTAGAACCTTTAATTTATTATAAACTCATCTTGAGCCAAAAGCTTGCATGGCTGCCAAGTATTAAATATGATCTTGGACTACATTAATTATAGTATAATGGGAAGGCTAATTCCATTGTACTTGGTACCTGCCAGGCTCTGTCTGGGTTATTGTACTCAGATAATGGCAGGCTGACAAACTGCAATAGATTTGAGACAGGCAGCCAGGGTGGAAAAGAGTCTGGAACTAATGGTACGCTGGAGCCAGCTGGTACTTACTTGCTAAAAGTTGCTAAATATTCAGGAATTTTGTGAGCTAGTTGTTAAGCCGTTGGTAGCTTGAAATGGGCCATGGTGGGAGTATTTGCATCATGGTAATCAATGAGAACTATAAATCAGAACTTTTTGTTTTCCAGAGAGTGGGTTTGTCGAGACACCCCTGTTAGTAACTCTCTGTTATGAAGAATGATTAAAGACAGGGAAGATGTTACAGTCAATCGAAAAGAGAAAACTCAGAGGGAGTGAGGATGAAGATTTTAGGCTGTTTTTAAATAGTCGAAGAGTTTAGACTTTTATTTTTCAGCAAATCAGAGCAATGCTTCTCAATCCCTCCCATCTTTACTCTTAAGTACAGAACAATGTGAGCTCTCACAGCTTCCCCACCAACCCAGAGGTGTAGCCCCAAACTACCACTCACTAGTGAGATATTTCTCTGAAATTTCTCATATTATCTTTACAAGTTATGCAAATGTTACATTTTTACCCCATAAATGATCCACATCTCTCTGAATATAACAATAATGGGTTAAAAAGGCACTTTTCAAATTTTTCTGTGTATGAATCACCTGGGGGATCTTGCAGGTTCCAATTGAGTAGACCTGGAGGAGAGACTGAGATTCTGAATTTCTAACAAGCCCCAAGTGATGCCAAAGTTGCTGGCTTTGCATACTTTGAGTAGCAAGGGTTTCAGTTATAAACTAGTCTCTTTAATTGCCTTCTCTTCCCCCATCTTTATCTCCCAGTAAATTCAGCGCCCAGGGTGATGCGCCATGTTTAATCTGTATTTAAGCTCTGTCTCCCAGAGACACAAGCCCCTGGGGGCATACCCAGGTACTTCTGAAAAACTTGGAGTTAAAACATTTTTAGACTTACTTGAATTTCATTATTTGTCCTCTTGTAGAATTCCTTTTTATTGAACAGTTCTTCAGTCTTATACTTTCTACCTATACTGAGTATCATTATGAAAAACAGTGGAGAAAATTCATTCTTTGACCTGTCGTAGGGAAATTGTCAAGGATGTTACAGACTACATTACACTTTGTTCTCTATTTGAGTACTCAGGGGAACTTTTTCTCAAGTTTTACCTCCAGGAATTGCTTCTTCTGAACAGTTTGTTCTTTCTGATCTTACCAACACCCTGAATCTCTTAGTTGAATGCATTTCCCTCTTTCACTCAATGTTCATTCAATGCATACTGATTGAGCACCTGCAGGGCTCCGGGCACCAGTTCAGGTCATGGGGACACAGCAGGAAACAAAATGGTCACATATCCCTGCTTTCATGGAGCCTGTGTTCCTGTGTCTCTTCCCTCTGATTGTTAGGACATACGGAGTCACATTGGAGGCCACCTCCAATTCTAAAAGAACTGATGAAAGATTTTTGGGGTTTGAATTGGGCTGCTGGGTGTATGATTTTCTAATCCTCATCTTCTCTTTACTAAATTCTCTCAACTTTTTTTTCTCGTTGGATACCATGTGCATTTTCTTTGTTGTAAGCTGCCCCAAATCCTCTATGGAATGAGGCGGTATATGAATAACTCATTAAATATGTGGAGATGGAGAAATCAGGATTAGAGTCAATGCAGGTAAATTATAAAGAATCAAAGTTTAACCTCAAATACAAATAGTCTAATGTCCTGAAAAGAAATGGCTCACCTTCTAATACAGTGACTTTTCTGACACTGATATTGGCAGTTCACCTTGTTTGGGGAATTTTGACATGGTGTTTCCCAACATCAAGGGTACTTGTACTAGATAACACCTCAGGTGCCTATCAATAATTGGATTGTATACAAATTTCCATGATTTCAATTCTTTTATAGACAACAATGGTTCCTCCTTTTCTCACCAGCCCCTATTATATCTATTATATAATAGTTATAATAATATCTATTATATCTAAAGATGAATTCTTTAGGGAAGATGGTGGCTCTGGGGAATCCCACATGTCAGGTGTGTGTGTAGCGGGGGGTGGGGGGGCAGTTTTGGAGAGGGAGAAGGGCTTCTGCCAGAAAAGCAGCCCAGGGCTCAAATCCTTCACCTGGGATGTGTTTTGTGACACTCACTAAAATCTAAACTCCTGCTTTTTCTTCTAACTTGTCTTGATCCAATTCATGGTTTTCTTCAGATGAATAAAATACCCTGTATTTATAGTGGATGCTGTAAACCAGCCAGCCGTGATATCTTTTATATCATAAGCAGCTGCTCTCTGAGCCAACACAGAGTAAAAGAGGCTGATTTGTATTTTTACAGCCAGATATGAAACCAGCTTTCAATAATTTGGGGAGCACGTGCTGCCACTTGTGATCCTCAGGGTGCTAGTTTTTAAATGAGCCCTTTAATATTGCAGATACTACAATTAGTACAACCCTGAAAGGTAGCATCATTTTAGCCACTTATTCAAAAATAGGAAATTTTAAATAATTAATTGATTTTAACTTCAATATGAAATATTGGCACTTGTGGTGATACTACTCTGTGAATAGATAGAGGCAGCATTTATGACCTTTTTAACTATATTCCATTCACTGAAAAATGACAACTATGCTAAAGAAATACTTTCCTCCTTGCTGCCGGCTTCTCCCAATGAGAGCTTTTAGCAAAGGGCATAGAAAGTCCTGCCAATAAATAACAAAAATTTACTATCCCCACCATCATTTTATAGTCTTGCTCTCCCTACCAGAGGAACACAGAGAGCAGAATAGATGAAACCAACCTGCTTTGCTCAGCACCAAGGATATATTATTACTCAAACTGGATGACTGAGGGGGAGATTAGTCTAAGAGAAATACACAGACCGAAAATGGCATTGCCCCAGACACATTTCTTGGTCATTGTTGATGTCATTGTTGTTATTCCAATTTCCCACCACTAATGGTGATCTGTCCCAATTTTTTTCCAATGCCACAGAAATCAGAATTGTCTCACCTTCTGAAGACACTGAAAGCCAAAAATCTTTTGAGTCAAAAGCCGTCTAGGTGGAATCATTTCTGCATTTCTTTTGTAGGACTGAATGTTCCTCTGTCATATGAGAGACTAAAATGTTTTAGAAAGTACATCTTCAGACTCCTTGAATTGAGGAAGGAAAAGAGACAAAGCCAGAAAGAGCTTAACTGGAATGAAAAGCATTTTCCTGGACTCTGCTCTCCTGAATTAATCAGGTCCAGCATAGGCAGCTTAAAGAGCTTGTTGGGGGAAAATTCCTTCTCGTATGACCGAGTATTTCTGGCCAGGCTGCATGCACAGGAGTACTTTGGTCCGGGGCCATTGCAACCAGAATCAAAACAACTGTTTGCCATTCCTATAAGGAACTTTAATGATCTGAAAGGAAATAGCAGGATGTACGAAAAGACCCAAATTTCTCTCCATTAGTGGTTTCAAGGGTTCTTGGTATAGTGATTCTTGAAATTACAATTACAGTTTATGAAGTTTCTCGGATGAAGCCCAACTATTAGACTTGGTTTAAGAAAAGGAGCCGGGGGAACTCCAGATGTTACTTCAGAGAACTTCGGCTTTACCCTCCTTGTCTAAGTCCTTGAGGAAAATAGCTTGCACTAGGTGTGGAAAAAAATATCTTTCCTCTTTAGTAGGCATGTCTTTTTAAAATTTAACCCAAATTCTCTCTTTTTCGGTCATGTGGGGCTTAATTCCCATATGCAGACTATTATTGTCATAGCTAATCCCTTGCTGCTCTAAATACGTCTTTTATTATTTCATGGATTTCAGTAACTTCTTATTATTCAGGTTCAGTTACAGCAATGCCACACCCAAATTCTCCCCAAGCAAGACATTCATAGAAACGGGCAAGTCACCAATAATTAGTTGAATGTCTACAATGAATCAGGCACTGACCGAGTTGGACGTTTTCACCAGTGCGATGTAAGCCTCTGCTGATCTGCTGTCAGGCTAGTATAATTATCCCCATTTCGAGATGAAAAATCTGAGGCTCTTTTTCAAGGAGATTCTGCCATTCTCCTAAGTTTCTACAGTTTGAACCCAGGTCACTTGACCTCAGAGCCCATGTTCTTTCTGATATACCAAACTGCCCCTTGTGCAGCACAGATGATATCGTCTCCATTTTACAGATGGCAACGTAAAGGCTAAAAAGATTTTGAACTTTTTCCAACTCCCACAGTAATCTGTGACAGGTTGATGTTCCTGGAAACCTGTTTACTGTATCAAGCTACTTAGTACAGTGACTTAAGACAGTCCGGTTGAATCAAAGTGTTGCCTGGGCAATGGATGGACTATTTCAGAGAAGCTCTGACTCGTCTAGGGAACCTATTGAAAGTTACCTTATATTTATGTAAAGAACAGTTCCAGGTCAGAGCTTCCCTTGGGCATGGTAGAACCGTTCCCACCATGACATTTATCAACTTGGTTATGTTACACTGTCTCATTAGCAGCCTGAGGCCATTCATCTTCACCATTATTATGTATCACTAGTTTATTACTGAGATTTCCTATATTCACGACAGCAGTGTGGCATTCTGATTTCCCTCTTGAGCTACACAAGCCTGGCACTCAGTGAGGATAATTGAGTCTTGCATCAAAAGCTGTGTTTCCACATCATCCCTGGGACCACAGCACAAGGAATAAATGGGTACCCAATAGGCCTCAAAGGAGATGTTCCTGGATACTCTCAACTGTTCTGAGTTCATAGAACAGGACGAGGACGCCTTTCCTTTACTTATATGAACTCACCCTGGGCATCTGTGTCTGGGTCCTACTTTTGATTTCTACATGCCTCATGGGAGACTCCAGAAGGTTATTGTGGTGAAGACTAATAGCTGGTTACCAAAATTCATTTTCTCCTTCTTCCATAGTAATAGTTGTTGCCAGACACATTGAATACCTCCTCATGTTCTTCCATTTGAGCGCCTCTCTATAGCAACACTGGATTTAAACCTGACTGGCCGGCTGCACATTTCCTAGCATCCCTTGCAGTTATTCATGGTCATGAGACTATGCTCTAGAGCAACGATTCTCAAAGCATCATTATCATCATCTGAGGGCTTGTTAGAAATGCAAGTTCTCAGTCCCCAACCCAGACCTAGTGAATCATAAGCTCTGGAAGTGGAGCCCAGAGTCTGTATTTTAACGAGCCCTCCAGGAGATTCTGATGCAGGCTAATGTCCTTGAAAATAGAACGTGGGTAAAAATAATGTGTGTCCCTTCTGTGCTTAGGCCTAAAGACACTGAATATGCCTGTTCCATGTTCTCTTCCTACTTCCTTCAGACTAGAACCAAACAAGGCTTTAACTATGCAGGTGGTACCCATGCTCTAGGACAGAGGTTTCATGCCAAGTTTTATGCTAGTATGATAAAGCTAACAAATCTTTCACATTTAAATTTAAATGCATGAAGTAAAATACATAAGATTAAAAAGAAAACCATTTCCATTTATCTAATCTATGTAATAGTGCTATATGTACATTTTTAGTAATGCATTAACTAACGAGATCTAGTAATGGGTCTAATGACTTCTATAAATTCAAAAATATCTTCAATAACTATAATGTAAGATGGAATAAATCTGTGATTTCTATTGGTGACAAAGTCTCAAGTACTGCTAATACTACTATGGGTTGTTGTCTACATTCATAATGTAAGGAAATTCTAAGTTTTGATTAGAGATTTATGGTAGGATGAATAGTGCCCCCCAAAGATATTCATGTCTTAATCTTTAAAACATGTGACTTTTACCTTACATGGTGAAAGGAACTTCACAGCAGACATGATTAAGTTAGGACATTGAGATGGGGAGATGATCCTGGATAATTCAGGTGAGCCCTAAATATAATCACAAGTGTCCTCAAAAGAGGGAGGCAGAAAGCGACTGGACAGTAGGAGAGGAGAAGGTATTGTGATAATGGATGCCATGTAGTGGGCTTTGAAGATGACGAAGGGGCCATAAGACAAGGAATGTAGGCAGCCTCCAGATATAGTTAAAGGCAGGGGAATAAACTCTCCCCTAGAACCACCAGAAAGAATATGACTGCTGACACCTTGAAACTGATTTAGTATTTCTGACCTCCAGATTGTAAGAGGATAAATTTGTGTTGTTTAAAGCCACTAAGTTTGTAGTAATTTGTTATAGCAGCAATAGGAAACTAATACAAAGTTAGTTAAAATAATGGTGAACCCTCCCCTCCTCCCCAGTCCAAGTTCACGAACCTTTTGCATTCTATCCATGGGCTCCAGGTTAAGAATTCTCATCCTACAAAGTGGAAGGAACCTGGGTCCCTGAATGACTTCAGGAGGCAGAGCTGCCTGGGGTCTCTTGGTTATAGTACCTTAGCTTGCCTTAACTATTATGTGGAGTAGGAAATTCCTCAAGAGGGGATGGAGATATATCTAAGGAAACCATATATGGACAAGAGAAAGAAAACATAGCACCTCAGCCTGTCAGACTAAGGAACAAACACTACTATTGAATAGTTGGAGCTGGAAACTCAGAGAACAGGCCCAGCAAGGTTAGGAAGCCAGGGGTTGGGTCTTTTCAGGACTGCACTGCAGGAAACAGGTCAGAGAGGGGTAGAACAAAAGAGGATGGGGGTGAGGGGACCCTGGACCTGAGCAGTATGAGCATCCAGGTCTCTCTTTGTGCTCCCGATTCCAATTCCCAGGCTGGTTCTTATCTTGCTGGACACCTTAGAGTACTTGGCCTCTCTAGCAGCCATGCTAAAGAGTTTGGCTTGGGGTTTACTGCATGTTCTTATTTTATCTTATAGACACCTGGGCTGTCGTTCCTCCAGCCATGCACCTCTAGCCTTCTCTCCTAATACTGAGACCCAAGTTAAGCCCCTCTCATTTTAGTGACCTTCTGGTCTTCCTTCTCAGTTTCTTGGACCTCAGAACTCCCTTATGGTTTTCAACTTTGTTTACCCTTGTGTCTTTCGTTCCTCTAAGTGAAAATGCCTGACTCTAATTCAGGCTCCCACCACCAGCTGAATTAGAATTCCTTCCCCCGAGCTGAGCATACCCTAGCCTCATCTGGGATGGGTAAGGATCCTAACAAATCTTTCATTATGGTTCCACCTTGAAATAAAGATATGAAAATTTCTCAAGAGTATTACTTGAAGGTAAATACTATATTGCTTCATTTAGGAGATATGTATGTATGTATGTATGTATGTATGTATGTATGTATGTATGTATATATTTATGTGTGTATATATGCCAGCTGAAGTTAATTATTAAGTGATAAAAAATATGGAAGTATGTGTGCAGAGAGTACTCATATTGCTTAAATCTTTCTGTACATCTTAAGATGTATTAAGAACTGAGAAAATTAGCCGGTGGTTTAAACCCTCCCTTGCCATTGTTGTGATGTATACATAAAAGCTTTTCTAATATAGTTTCTTTATATTTATTAACAAAATCTATAATCCCATAATAAAGCAGAGTTGATAATGTCTGTGATGAAATTTTGGAAATGTTAATAGCTGATGAAAATTGGAAAAATGAAGAAATACGAAAAAATTTTTCTTTTGCAATACTGTCTGGAGTAGCCATTAAATAATCATAACTCCTCACATTGGCGAGGGATTTGGTTGGACCAAAGTAAATATAAATACAGCAGTCAGTTTATATATTAGACAAATATGAAGAAATAAAGAAAAGAATGTCTACTTTTAATTATATGTTTGATTTTTCATATCAATAAGTGAAAAATGTCTAAATTAGCTCTGGGATAGAAATATAGAAATGAGGTGATTATAATTATAGTTTTGTTTCATTTAATGCCTCAAATGCATTCCTGGAAAGTTGGGAAAAGTTTATCAAATATTTTTTTAGCGTAATTATGATTTTGAAGCTTCCATCAATACACAAAAGTCAACTGCATTTTTATATATCAACATTTTTATATACCAGGAAAATAATTTTTAAAAAGATACCAATTATAATGGTAACAAAAGTATATAAGGTATCTAATAATACATCTAACAAAGAAGTACAGGAATTCTATGGAATAAATTATAAAACTTTATCGAAAGATGTTAAAAAAGACTTAAATAAGTCATGTCTATGCACATACTATGTTCATAGATGAGAGGATTCAGTACTTATAAATAGCCCACTCTCCCCAAATTGATCTACAAATTCAGTGCAATCCAAATAAGCTTGATCTTGGCATGCTGTTTCTAAAACATATATAAAGAATAATGACCAAGGATAGCCCAAATGTTCCTAAAAAAGAGAAAGCAGGTGGAGGAATTTGACTCCCCAAAATCATGACTTATTATATAACTAGAGTAAAGACAGTGTACTCTTGACAAGGGCTAGACAATGGAACTGAAAAGAAACTCCAGACACAGACTCATACATATATGAAAACCTGATATATGACAGTTATAATTGCACATTGGGAAGACAAATATGAACTATTCAATCAATATATGGTACAGGGAAAATTGGCCGTCCCTAGGGGCAAGAATGGAAATGAATCCCTACCTCACTATGCACCATACAAAATGAACTCTACCTTATTACTATAAATATCCATTTCAAGTGACTTAAGAATTTAAATGTGAAAGACAAAACTGAAAAACTTTTATAAGAAAACCAAAAAATATTGATATGACTGCCCTGGGGGTAGAGAATAATTTCTTAAATGAGACACAAAAAGTTCAAACTTTAAAGAAAAAAATTGATGCATTTGGTTACATTAACCTTCATGACTTCTTTACATGAAAGGCCACCATTAACAGAGTTAAAAAAATAGCCACAATTTGAAGGAAGATATTTTCCACTCAGAGAGTTAACAGTTCTTATGCAGGATGTATAATATGTATGTTTTATTTATTTTATACATAAGCACACACATACACACGTCTCTATGTGTGTGTTTCCTATGGCTGTGTAACAAATCACCCCAACGCTCAGAAGTTTAAAACCACCCACATTTACCATCTCACAGTTTCTGTAGGTCCGTGTTCTGAGTGTGGCTTTTTAGGATCCTCTGCTTCAGGGTCTCTCACAGGTGGAACTTGTCTCAGACCAACTGGGAAGAATCCACTTCCGAGCTCACACTTGTGGTTATTGGCAGGATTCAGTTCCTGGCGAGTTGTTGGACTGAGGCCTTAGTTCCTTATGAGCCGTTGGCAGGAGGCCCGATTCAGTTCCTTGCCATGTGGGCCTCTCCATAGAGCCTCTCAAAACATGACTACTGGCTTCATAGGTGGAGGGGAGCAAATGAGAGGGAAGGAGAGGGTGCCAGCAAGAGAGAGCATGCTAGCAAGACACAGGCCACAATGTGCCGTAATCTCATCTCATAAGTGACTTCTCATCGCTTTTATTATATTCTGTTGGTCACTAGGTCCAACCTACACTCGAAGGGAGGAGATTATTCAAGAGTATGAATGTCAGGAAGTGGGGATCATTAGATGTCATCTTAGAAGTCTATTATAATATATATCAACCCAATAGAAGATTCTACAAAAGCATTAACAAGTATTTCACAACAAAGGCTAACACCAATGACTTATAAACAGTTGGAAAGATGCTCAATTGCATTAATAATTAATTAATTAATTATTATTGTTGACTGTTTCTGTATCTTGGAGCAATAGTAATTCTTGTATACTGTTGATAAGTGTGCAAAGTGATACAACAAAACTTTTGAAAAGATTTTGGCATTATTTAGTAAAAGTTCACATGCAGAAACTTTTCACTCTAAAGAAACCCTTGTGCATGTGCCCCCAGAAGATGTACAACAGTGTACATAGTAGCCTTATTTATAATAGGCAAAAACTGAAAAAGTAAATGGCCAGCGCCAGTAAAATGGATAAATAAATTGTGATATAACCATATGATAGAATACTACACAACAATAAAAATGGATAAAGTATAGCTATACATGTGAACATGGAGGAACATAGAAAGCATGATACTGAATAAAATAAGCAATTCACAGAAATATATATAACATATAGTATGATTCCATTTCTATAAAGTTCAAGGGCAAGGAAAGTCAAATAATTTATATATCCATATATCTATTTCGTTATCTAAAAAATGATTAACAAAACCAGAATAATGGTTTTCTGAGGTGAGGGATAGACTACTATCAAGGGGGAACACATAGGGGTTTCAAAGGCATTGGGCAGTATGTACTTAAGTGTTTTTACTTATTATTATTTCAGCAGTGAACACTATGTTATTTTTGATATGGTGTTTTTCATGCTAAAAAATGTAGGGAAAATAACAATAGCTAATGTTTTTTGAGCATTCCTCTGTGCCACCACTTTGCAGATGCTTTCTTTTAAAGAATGAATCCTGTGCTTTTATTTTTAATGCTTCACCTCTCATTTTCTATTTACTGTTTTTTACTTTCAGGAGTGTTTGCCTAAAATAAAATAGAATGTATTGTGTAAGTGAGGGAGAAATCATGTGATCATTGTTTAATGAACAAAATACTAATAATTCAAGGAAAATTTTGCTTTTATACAAAATACAGGGCCTTGCGTTTTATCTATCCACAGAACCCTCTGAACTAAAAGTAGCCACATAGACAGTTAGACTAGACCAAAGGTTTCTCACCCTCACCACTACTGACATTTTGTGCTAGATCATTCTTTGTTGTGGGCAACGTCCTCTGTATTGTAGGATATTCGACAGCATCACTGGCCCCCACCCATTAGATGTCAGTAACCCCCCTTTCCCGGTCGTGACAAATGAAAATGTCTCCAGACATTGCCAAATGTCCCCTGGGAGGCAAAATCGTCCCTGGTTGAGATCCACTGAACTAGATGGTCTTGGCACATTCAATGGAAGTACACATCCAGGGAACCATCACATGTCTGTTTCATATTCCCTTGGTAGTTGTTATTCATTCATTTATTTGCTCAACATTTATTGAGACACATTCTCTAAAAACTAAATGTTAGGTAGCTTTAATAGTTAAATCATCATTCCAGACTTTTTTGAACATTACTCACTTTAGCAGAAGTGCCAGCTCAGAAAGAACCTAACAGTTTATAATCACAATTTTGCAGTTCTTTATTTTCAAGTTCCTTTAAAAATAAATGGAAAGGTAGAGACATTAGTGACTACTCGTAGGTTTTAACTGACCTTAAAGGGGGCCACTTATGCCCTCAACTCAGGGCTAATGCAGTTTCTCTGAAGTTTTGCTAGGTTTAACATATGAGGAACTTCCAGCTATATAAATTTTGTGGTTGATTTAATTGATTAAATCATAACCTGAGCTAAGCGGCTATGCTGAAAGCAAGATTGACCTGTATTAAAAATTTAAGGAAAAGACATTTTTAAAACTTAATACTCGCACTTATATGCACACATAGATTTTTTTTTAACTCACATGAGAAAGATTTTCAATTTCTCTGTGCATCGTAACTGTTGGCTGCAGACTTTATCAAGCCATTTGGATGTTCATTTTCTTTGCTTACTCATTTTAAAGACTCTCCTCTAGTTGTGCATGATTTGCTCTTTCTCTGTCTTTGCACATATTTTTAAATTTAACATTTCCAAGGAATAAAAAGAAACTCCTAACTTGCAGTGTAATTGTGCACGAGGAGTGTATTTTGGTCCCTGCAGTTGTGTCAGAGCCTCAGAGCAGAGATGCTGTTGCCATGGAGACAGAGATGTTGAGCCCGCTTCTTCACCTTTGCCCTGCTATTTAAAATCACACTCACAGCAAAGCTCTGGCGGACACAGGGCTTTCTCTGGTAGGTCAACCACCTCCTCCTTTTTCTCTTTTAAAAACAACAACTTGGCAGATTAATGCCGTTTTCATTTATGACTGTTATAAAATGTAATGTAAATATCCTCTTGTACAGAATGAACGGGTAGCTCTTTGTGTTATCTTGTTCCAGCATGAAACTGAAATTCCTTGAGAGTTTGCCAAAACCAGTTCCTTTAATGGGTTCTGCTTGGGGTTCTACCCCCTCTCTTGGCTTTCTGACAATACCAGAGCAGTGGTCAGGGAACAGAAAGAAGCCGAAGACATTGTAGAATGAGACAAAAAGCAATCGAAAGGAAGTTAAATCACAGGCTTTAAAAATGTTGTTTAAACAAACCCTACTGTGTTTGGGGAGTAGGCCAGTCTAATACACTCCTGGTAAATAAGTGGGCCAGTACTACGTTTCTAGAGGTAATTTGGTAATACATATCAAAAACCTTAAAAATGCCCCGTCAATAACAATTCTGGCAGATTTTCCTAAGAGAACATACATGAATGTAAACAAAGACTTTCCTACAAGATTATTTATCACAGTTTTATTTATGGCAGTGCAAAACTGGAAACAGCCAGCTTCAGAAACATCCATAAAAGGAGATTGCTTAAATTAATTCTAATACATCACACAATGGAATATTAGGCAACTGTATTAAATAATAGTGTGGAAGCATATTCATTAACCTGAATGGTGTTCAAGAGATACTATTTAATGGGAAAAAAAGCAGGTTACAAATCACTAAGTGTGTCAGTATTCCATTAAATAACACGTATACATAGGGGAAAACTGGAAGGTTATATGCCAAATTTTGGTTGAATGTTGTTTTAATTTCTTATTTTTTACTTCTCTATAAGTTTTACAATGACCCTCCATTACTTGTATAATTTTAACAATTAATAAAAAATAATTCATACTTATATAAAATATTTTAAAATTTCAAATGTCCTAGAAGCTTTCCTTTAAGAAAGGGAATTTTTACTCAACATCCTGAGAATTCCAAGACCAAGTCACTACCTTTTGCTCTCAAATTGATTTTTAAAAGTTTATTTTTTGGACCCCACAAAACACAACCAGTTAAATAGAGTTCAAAGCACTGAACCTACTGAATTTTTGAGCTACTCTAAACCAGTGTCCGGAATGGCCCCCAGGAAAGCAGGGCTCACACTATCCATCATCTGAGCTGGAACTCCCGCTCCCCAACTCTCGCCATCCACTAGGGCAGGCTCTGCAGGGGGAGGCAGCAGCTGCAACTGAGAGCTGAGATGAGCTGCAGATGAGGGGTTTTAATAGCCCCATCTCTGCCAGATCAGAACCCTGCCATTGGGGATGCAGGGATGGGGGTGGGGAAAAAACCTTGAGCAAATCATAAATAGACCTGCAGCTATGATGTGATTGTAACTCTTCATGCACACACACACACATACACACACACAGAGACACGAATTAGTCACTACCAATGAAATGGCACCTTTTTCCAATATGTATGATGGGGGGGGGAAGTGATGAGAGAGTGAGCATTCCTTTGTCACCTATATTTATTTTCTTTCATAATGGAGAAATTTTTGTGAGTCCAAAATAATGCGCAAAAGCATTGGATATGAACAATTGAGACATGACCTCAGTGCTCTTTACTCTGATGACTCTCCCCCCTTCTTCAATTTCCTCAACACCAAACAAGATAAACACTTGGGGCACCACACAGCACATGACAGCCTGAATGATATTTCTGTGGATCCACTGTGGAGCGTGGACACCTTATTAACTGCGGAGATCTTGAAACTGCCTTGTGGGAGGAGTAGCCCTTTCTATCATGCCTTTGCTGCCCTGGGCCCCCAAGGGGTGTGGCCTTCATTATCTGACAGACAGAGGAACTGAGGTCCCTAAGCCACCCCAACCCCACTCCCCCATCCTCCTCAAAACTTCACCCTCAGGTTTTCATTGATTGACTGCCCTCCAAGAGTCCAGAGGCAGCCCTGTCAATAGGCAGGCAAGGTGAATCAAAGGCAAAATGCCTCCTTAGGTTTCCACTAACTGGAATATTTCAAATGGTAGCCCTTAATCACAAGAGGAGCATCTGCATGGACTTCAGATTTTGAAAATAACATTGCCAAAAAGTACAAGATAAAAATAAAACAAAGGGGAGATAAGATATGTCCATACTAAATACAAGGGAGACCATTGATTTTTAATTTTCTCTAATATTGCTTTACATGTAGTACTTTTTTAAAAAAGTCAGAATGTATCTGTATTTCAGATTAATTGAACAAAATTTTACTTAACCTCTCTGTGCTTCATGATACTCTTATGTAAAATGGTAATAGAAATAGAAACTACCCAATAGGGTTGTTCTGAGGGAAGGTGAAATGAATTAGTATGTGTAAACCCCTTAAAAGCACTTGGCACATAGTGAATGCCCGATAATTATTATCATTATTATTGTCATTATCATTATCATTACTGAGTAGTAACCAGGCACTCTGCTGAAAGTTTTATGTGCAATAGTTGAATTTTTTTTTTATTGCACTGTATCATTCCATTGTATGAACGCTATCTATTTTCCTATTGATATTTGTATTCCTATTGATATTTGTATTCGTATCTCTTGGCTATTATTAATAAAACTGCTATAAAACATTTTGTACTCATTCTTTGTGGGACATATGCCCCCATTTCTTCTGGGTGCACACCTTAGGGTGTAATTACTAGATCACTGTTCAGCATCAACAGATAGGGCCAAATAGTTTCCAAAGTATCACCCATACTTATTTGTTAAGTACCTGTTTCGTGTCAAGCACAGAACCGGCTAGGTTCTGGAACTATAAGATAAACAGGACATAGTCGCTACCCTACACTTAGAAGTACCACCCCCACTGGATAGCACTCGAAATATCTCGGCTTTTATTCTCTCCTTTTATCTTCCAGTAGAACAGTACAAAGTGCCACATAATTGACAGAAGAGTTGAGAAGCGGAAAATGTAAGCAATTTGCTCATAATCTCCAGGATCACAAGCAAGATCAGTAAGTCAGTAGCAGAACTAGAATTAGTAGAGGAACAACAGCAAATGAAAAAATTTTAAACACCAACAAAATTTCTCTCTTCCGTCTATACAACTGGGCAGCAAACCTTTGAAGGGAGGCCATCCTCAGGTTCATGCAGTAGCAGGCAGTTCATGCCCCCTGCTGCCTTCGTTAGCCGAATTTGCAGTGTATTAGCAGAGTGTATCTGAGACCCCGGGGAGCTCCTGAAACCCTTCTCTGTGCTCTTGAAAATCCCCGAATTGAGCTACCTGAGCTAATTAATCCTTAGTTTGGTTCTGGGAGAAGGCAAACAGGAGGGAACAGAAGCTACCTTTCCCTTGACATAAGGAAACTGGACATCTTAACAAAAAAGAGAGAAATAAAATATTCTCATAATCACAGTGAAAAAGCCTGTTTGCCACAAATTGATACATTCTCAATGCAACATGGGGCTGAACCAATACAGAACAGTTGTGGATGGGGGGGGTGGACCAGGGATTCTCTCAGGCTCCAGCACTAACAGCATTTCGGCCCGTGTGCAACGTAGGATGTGCAGCAGCAGCCCTGGCCCCTACTCATAGATGTCAGTAGCACCCTTTCCCCACACCCAGTGTGACAGCCAAAAATGTCTCCAGACATTGCCTAATGTCCCTTGAAGGGCAAAATTGTCCCTGGCTGAACCACTGGAATATGCTTATGTTAAGAATGTGGGACAGTTTAACTTTTATATTTTCCATATTTTAAATCCTGAAGATGGGTCCTATTGTAAAGATAAAGGGCTGACATTTAATATCAGAGAACTTTGATACGCTCTAGCCAAGTGTCAGGAACACTTAGTCTTTTCTTTCTTTAAGGGAAAGACACTAGAATACTAATACAGAGTAATAAGTGTAAAATACCATTTCGATTCTTGAAAAGTCTGAATTATTCAAATTTCCAATGTGATTGTATTTCAATTTCAGCAGAGTTCTTCAGTCACCTCTTTGCTGAATAATGATTTGCAATGGCATATTAGTTGTATATTAATAGATATTTTTAAGCACAGCCAGCTTTATTTGTGAAACAAGGAAATAAAGCCTTACTTCTCTTAAAAAATATAGATATTTTCAAAGAGCTTTAAAGTCTTTGAGGACAATTTCTTCTCTTAAATGCTTCGTTCTTATTGATATTATTTATACGTGTGATTTTCCTAATCTGAATGAAGGCTTTGGTGAACAGATGCTACAGTTTTGTTTGGTCCTTGTCTAATTATGTTCAGCTGGTTCAAAGGGATTATTTTTTTCAAAGGCGGAACTTCTTTTCTATACTAATGAAAGTTTAACAACGTATATCTCTGTTATTCAGTTAAAAATGAGTAATCGTTGAGCACCTACTAGGGGCTGTGCCCTAGGGATGTAATGATGCACAACAGGCTCAGGGAGCATGCTGGTGGGTTTTGGTGAAAAGTTATTGAGCAATTAGTAGCGACAAGTTCTTAGTTCTGCTTCTGCCAATGGCTAGCTCCGAGACCTTTGGAGGGTCACTCCATCTTTCTAGAGGTATCTATTAAATGAGATAGGTAGATTAACTGAAATGGCAAATAGGTTTCATTTCTGGTGCCAACTCTAGTCAACTGCTGTTGACTGCCCAGAGCATTTGAGTATGAGGCTCTATTAATGGCAAAGAGGGCTATAATAGACTATTGCTGTCTGGCATGGACACACTATGAGAAACCGACGGCACCCAAATGGACTTGCCGTCCCTGGATTTCTAAGGATTCCAATTCTATAATCTGCAAGGAATCTTCCTTCCTGCCTCTATGTAGTTTGGCTTGGGAGAGCAAGCTTATTTAAGTTTCTTACTTTGGAGACAGGCTATATTCTCCCTCTCCCTATCCTCTACTTCTAATTCTCTTGGTCCTAGAGTAGAGCTGCAAATTATCCCACAATATCATTCCCCCAAAGGTTAGTTTGCAATATTTTCTGACATCCTGCTCCATCTTTGAAAAGATCAAATAAGGCAAAACTTAACCTCTCTTCCTGCAGGGACTTTTTGGGTAAATCATTTTCCAGTGTAGTGAGAGATGACTGTTTTCCTAATTTTGAATAGATGAAAATAGACACCAATCAACAAACCTTTGGCTAAGCGGGGAAATCTCTTTAACTCACATTTTGCTTCAATTACATTGAGGACAAAGGAGCACATTGCACCGTGTGCATGAATAGATGCTTCATTATTCAAAACAAGCATCAAAGAACATTCAGTCCCCTATAGAAAATATGCAATCACTGTTTAATTCAATGGTAGGATGCAAATTTAAATTCCCAGAAGGGGAAGACTGTTAATGCCATTTAAATTGGTTGTAAATTACAGATAATACGCTTGAGACCTCCGAATACAGATTAGTGGAGTATTGCTTTAGGAATTCCATTCTACTTTGAACTTATTGTGTATTTATCTATGAAAAATAAAGCTGTGAAGGCTGTTTACAGCTACATTTTATTGCCTATCTTTTTATTTCTGAAGCAAATATTTCACTTTTAAATGCCATGGAGATTGTTCAGCATAATATAAGGAAATGTCATGATGTTAAAGACAGATTAGCACTCTCAGAGGCAGCTCCTCATTAGAAAACAAACAAACAAAACAAAACAAGCCATAGAGAGAGGGACAGTACAACGGAACCTAATCAAGATATCACACTAGCTGACTCTTCCATCTTTTCCCCTCATTTCTATTGGTGCTCCCGACATTTAAAAATCCCACAGTCACAAGAAATCATGAGTCTCAGAAATCAGAGGCTGTGATTCTCTCTTGTTCCTAAAGTATATCAGTCACTTAGAGGTTGTTTCTCATTTTCACAGATGAACTAATCATGAGTGGGATGCCTGATGGATGAGTCTTTGTTGGAAGAACTATTCCTTAAAAACAAGGGCTTTCAGAAGCAGAAAGTATTAGATAAGAATGGATACTTTTCAGCAAAGTTTTTTGAGCTCCCAACTTGAAGAGTAGCAATTTCCCTTTCAGTTCATAGACGTAAAAATGGTCCCCCCTTGATGTGGTTTTATGTCTCAGGTAGGAAATAGGTTACTCAGGGGTAATACCAATAAATCAGTTTCCAGGCGTGTTTTCTTCTCTGGCAGCCTATGGACTATGTTTTTATTTTGTGTGTGTGTGAAACTGAAAGGTATAAAAAAAAGAGTTGCCATTGATATATACACACAGAATGAAGCCAAGCTATGGGACAATGGAGGAATGCCTAATTCATTATGCCAGAAAATGGATCGTTACCATCAATACCACATGGAGTTAATCATTTCTAAAGAACTATAATGCCAAGTTATCCATAACACTGCACCTAAATAGAATAATGTTTTATTTTTTCTTTGATCTGTCAAAGGTACTTAAAGCTTTGCCAGGACCTTAGTGACACCATCCACATTTCATTGTATAGTTTCTATGAATTACACAGACCTTGTGATACCCTGGAGGTTCATTGAATTTTTAAAATCCCATCCCCAGTATTATCTTATTTACTTGTCATTTGTTTATGGTTTGTGAAATAACACAGAACCTGGCCTCCCTTTTCTTTTTCTGGCTCTTTGCATTTTAGTTAAACAGAAGTTTTTTCTCTACACTTAAAGGTAAGGAAGCAAACAGCCAGTTGAAACCCAAAGCTTAGAGAACAGGTGGATAAGATCAGGTGATCTCTGTTCGTGTTAGATGTGTGTGTGTGTGATGGGGATGATTCGTAGTTTAGGATCTTTCTGCCTTTTCCATAATAGGATTCGGGTCAGAACAATCCTAATACACATAGAACATGAATGAGGAGTCTCTGGATTTCATTTTGAAGTCCTCAGTGCTCTGGGCATCTGCATATCTGAATCCTTATCACCTTATCAGGCGAGGCTGGAGGCTGGCCTCCTGCCCAAGCTGTGCCCACCCGCACCAGCAGTGAGTGATCAGCACAGCGATGGCCATTAGTCATTTCTGTCTCTCTTGGGGATGGGTTTGGGACATGTACAGTTTCTGGGAGAAACCACTGTTCCAATATGATGAGTGGGCAATGTCAGCCTGTTCTAGGTCCCCATAGCCCGTCCCCCAACCTTCTGAGCAAACAAGGAGAACAGTAAAGAAGGGCAGAACAAGTGCCAGACCAGGGGCCATAAGACATGGGTTCTTGCCTGGCGTCTGCCATCTTTTTTATCAGATCTCTGGGCCTCTGGTGAAAGTGATGAGTTTTCTCATCTTGAAAGCAAGGTGGGTCATTCATTTTAACTAACATTTGGCAAGCACTTAGCACATACTAGACTCTGCCCTGGACCCTGGACAAAAAAAAAAAAAAAGACTAGGTTCCTTTCCTCAAGGAATTCAAGGTGAAGAACCAGGAGAGGTGTAGACAAACTTGTAGACAATGACAATAAAATGCGGTCAGTTCTTTACCCAGATATAAACAGAATGCTGTCAAAGCCCAGAAGGAGAACCAGCTAGATTTAAGATTATTCAGCACAGCCATTAAGAGCATAATCTCTGAAGCCAGACTATTTGAATTCAAGAACTGGTTTCACCCTTACTAACTGTGTGACCTTGAGCAAGTTACTTAACCTCTCTGTGCCTCAGTTCCTCATGTTTCAAATAGAGGTGATAATAGTACCTACCTCTTTGGATTATTCAAGCAATTAGGACAGTGCCTGGCATGTAAAGATCCATACGTATATTCATACATTATGATAATGTTCTAGAATTCTCACAAATCCATGGGGCTGTAAATAAACTAGTAAATGAAAGAAAATCCTTAATTTAAAAAAAATTCTAACTACATTTCAGAGAAAATAAAGATGAACATATATTTTGTGCTTATTAGGCGTGAGATGGTTCACTAACATCCCTGCCCGCCCCCCTTGGACACCCATAAGTCAGGGCACAGGCTGCCAAGCAGGAGCATTTGGCATGGTTAGGGGTGTTCTGCATTAAGAGTAGGGAAGGACCATGCTTTGATCTGCAACCGGCTCCCAGAGAACACACACAGAGAAGCTAACCATCCCCTTACCCACCCGGCTAGTCAGACCGTGGGAGAGAAGTCTGGAGCAGGAACTTTTTCGGGCCTCCCTGACTTTCGCGAATGAGAGAGAAAACAAGAGTGCGGGTGAGTCTTTATGTTTGTAAGTCGCAAAAATGAGGACAGAACTTGGCCCTGGCAGGAATGAGGGCCATGGGGCTGGCTGGATGTCGGCGGACTCAGGCCAAGTGAGGGCAGCCATGTACTGCTGGGGAAAGTATGGCTGGGAAATGAAAATCAAAGAGAGAGAGGTGGAGAGATGCAGGAGTCTGGTCTGGGGTTCTTGATGAGGAATTTGAGAGGAAGGAGACTATGTTAGCCTTTGCGGATACGGTATAGAGAAGGGCAGGAAAATAAGTCACATTATGCACATACCTGAAACATGTGTGGAGCAGAGAGGGTCAGACTCATGGGAACAGGGATGTGCTGGTAAATATTTAACAACCAGCTGTCTTATGCGGAAGGAGAAGAGGGAACCCCTTCATAGAATTTGCTCATTTCCCTAGTGGAAATACTACCGCTGTGGCTGACTTAAAGCTACCGATGTGATGTCACTAAATGCAGAGTTGGGAAGAGATGCTCAGTGGAGCCCTGTTATATATTATTTCCACTGTACAGATACATTAGAGATAGGACAGATAACCGCAAGTGCCTGGACAATAGTAAAATGTAGTAAAAGAATTAGGAAGTGATGAATTTTCAGTATTTATTACTTCCATTTGAATATAATTTTTTAATTGTAGTTTTCTATAATTCCATTTGAAATCATGACGATTGTTTACAACTGGCTTGCAAAATTGCTGAAAATTTAACAATTGGCCTGCCCTGGGAAGCTGGTTCAAACTGGCTCCAAAGCAGTATTAACTTGCCCAATAGTAAAATAGGAGCCTCTTCTTTCTCATAATCTTTAGATCACAGGGTTCTTGTGAGGGTCAGAAAAGCATGTGAAAGCATTTCAAAACTGTAAGCAACATATAAAGATTATATACAAATACAGATTATTCTTGTGGGAACAGTATAACCTAATGGTCAAGAAGGCAGTGTCTGGAGCCAAACTGCCTAACTTTGAATCCTGGCTCTACTCTTTTTTAGCTGTGTGACCTTGGGCAGATCCTTACCCTCTCTCAGCCTCAGGTTCCTCATCAGTAGAGTTTCTGTGGGACTTAAATGAGTTAACATTATAAAGTACCCCAAACAGTGTCTAGTGTGTGGTAAATGCCATTTAAATATTGACTGAAATTGTTTAACCACTTGAAAAGCGGTAAGCCTGCAATTCTTCCAAAGCCAGAGGCCTTTTAACTGGGGAGACCAAGATCCTGGCCTCTACCCCTGACTTGGTTTTAAAGGGACAGCTTCCCTCTATGGTAACAGATTTGCTACTATGCTAATAGCCAATGCTTTTTAGATAATGAACCCTGAGGCCTATTGCAGAGATAAAGATGCTGCTGGAATTAGATTCCATGCCCACTCACCCTAGTAGCACGGGGGAAAGAGAGCTATCTTATTACATGCCTGGCTGGCTCAATTACTTCAGTCCTGACCTAGACGGACGCAGGAGCCAGCCCAGGGCAGACCCCAGAGTTGGAGGGACCATTAGCTGCCCTATGGAACTTGGTTTCATTTACTATCTCAGGACAGGAAATACAAGCAATCTTGCTCACCACAGGCCCCAGGGCTGGGCAGGGTACGAAAGTAGGTAGATGGAATGAGAGAGATAGAGAAAGACAGCACGAGGCAGGGAACAGGAGCCATGGCTACCATAGAAGCCACAGACTGCTTCAAGGAGTTTAGGATTTGAGGTAGAAGGTTCTCAGGCAAAGCTTGGGGATGGAGTGGGGAGGGAGGGGCTAGGAGGTTGGCCAGGGTCTCCTCACCAGGGATGAAGAAGTCAGGTGCCATGACAGATGAGACTAGAAAGGCAGAAGCAAAGAAAGGTTTAGTTCACAAGGTGGAAAAATCAAGGCAGGCTGCTAGGGACAGGTCTTTTCAACTAAGGCATTACAACCACTGCAGAGGCCTGAATTCCGTGGAGTGGAACCAGTATTTCCTTTCCCTTAACAAACGAGAATAAAATAGTGTGGCAGACTGCGTAGGTGCTTAGCAATCCCATTTCCTCATCCTGGATGCTCAGACTGTTGCCTCGTGGCCCTTAGAGTTAGGTCGGAGCCATGCAACTAGGTTCTGGCCACTGGAGTGTAGGCAAATGTGATATAGAATCCCCTGAATCTCTCTCCCTCTCTCCTCCTCTCCCTTTCTCTCTTTCTTCCTCCCTCCCCTCCCTCCTTCCCCCTCGCCCTGTCTCTCTCCTTCTGCCATGACCTTGTGTTGAAGAGCCATGATCTTGTGTTGAGGATGGTGGCATCATAACATGGAACAAGACTGAATCCCAGGAGGGGCAAGAAAACCACAAGGCAGAGCTTTCTGATCTGCGTTGGCCAGGACATGAACAAGAAATACACTTTTATTTTATTAAGCCACTGAGATTTAGGGGCTTTCGTTTCAGCACCTAGCAAGCATTGATTGCCCTAACTAATAAAAATAAGAATAAAGTAGACTGGAGTGGAAAGGAAGAAATATACCAGAATAAATTAGAACAGAACAGAATAGAATGGAACAGAATAGAATACAATAGATAGAAACTATCAGAGTGCATTGCAGGTAATAAAAAGTAAATTTGTTTACTGAAAAATTTGTTTCAGTTTACATGTATGCTCCTTAATATAAATTTTATTTTTTTGCTGGAGGAAGATGTGAAAAGTTTTGAAAATCACTGCCTTAGAGCTGGAAGGAGGGAGGCTTGGTGGTGTGATTAAAAAAAAGCTTTAGGTAAGATTGGGATTGCATATCCACTACTCTTTTATGTATGGTGCTAGAGACTTGCTAGGCACCCCTACATTATGTCTGGTTGTAGTGGAAATTTGTTATTTCTGCCTCAGTCTACTTTCTCTTCCATTGGGAATAATATCCCAGTCTTAGTCCTATACTTATACTGGGGCTGGCTCTACCCCTTGAAATATAGGTAGAGAACACATGTATGAAGCTTGGAGAATCTAAGTGTTCCTTTCCTGGAGCCACAGTGATTGGTTCAGGGATGAACACATGACCCCAGTTGGTCCAATCAGAGCTAAAACCGTGACTTTGGCCGAAGTGATTATACAAATAAGTGTTTTGTTTCTCCTGGTTTTGGAGCCTTGGGGTTATAAATTTAAAACTGCCAGTGGCCACCTTGCTATCACAGAGAAGAACTTGCCAGAGAATAGAACCATCCGTAAAGAAGGCAGAGCTGGAGATTGAAAAATACCAAGTGCCAATGACATCATTTGAATCCCTGGATCTAGCCATTTCTGAAGTCATCCCTATAGTTTTTAGTTGAATTTATAAATTTAGCCCTTGGCTTCTTCCAGATTGGTTTGGGTTTTTGACAGTTATAACTGAGAATCTTGAAGCTATGATCTTCCACATCTTTAAGATGTCACTTCCTTGGTAAAATGGGCCTCAGAAAAGAATTAAAGCAGAAAACAGCTGGCTCTCAGGCTCCACCAGGCTTTGCCAAGGAAAAGTGGTTTCAATCACTGAAGAATCAGGCTTCTACATATGGAAAAACTATAAGGTAAAATTAAGGAGAAACTCTTTTTTGTTGTTCTGTTTTGAGAGGATGAAGACCAGATGAGTACCATTAGAACTACTAATATATTTCTGTTCATTGATTCAACAAATATTTATTGAACACCTTCCATGTGCTAAGAACTATGTTAGACTCTGGAGATGCAACTCTGAGCAATAACAGAGCAAATTCTTATGAAGAGCTTACTATGTGTCAAGTACTGTTCTAAGGACCTTATGCTTATTGATCTTATTTGTCCCTCACATCTACCCTATCAGGCAAATAACTTCCTCTCTCCCATTTTACAGATGAGGAAACTGAGGCACAAGAGTTTAAGCTAGGAAGAAGCAGAGTTAGTTTTGAACCTTGGGATACTGGCTTCGAGTCTGAGTCTTAAAATCGTTGAAGTACATTGCCGTGGTCCTTGCTTTCTCTAAGTTCATAGTTGTTTCTACAAAAGACCATTCTCGAAGTCCCTTAGAACCTCTGCTCTGAGTCTCTTCCATTAGAATTCAGTTCAACAAAGTCTGACTTTGACTTTGGCTTGAACTGTAGCATCACTTGTTGAATTCCAGGCACTGTTCAATTTACTTGTCTGAAAGTAGTCTATTAGCTATTAACATGTGGGATCCTGGGGGTGGAGAGGATAAAGGGTCACTAAAAGACACAATGCAGTCTAATGGTTAAGAGCACAGTTTTTGGACTCATCCTAGATACTGGGTTCAAATCTCTGCCATTTTCTAGCTGTGTGACTTTGTAGAAGTTACTGACTCTCTCTGAGCTTCTGTCTCTTCATCTTGGAAATGGGGTTGATGATTCCAATTCATCTGGTTGTTACACAACTGTAATAAAGTAATGAAGTGCCTAGGGGCAAAGTCAGCACCCAGTGATGCTGGTTGTTACAGCTCTTCCTCTCTGTCTGTCAGCTCCCTGTCTATTAATTAAAAATCTAGGCGAGATGCTCTCTGATGTCTCCGCTGGCATATTTGTGTGACTAGTATTTTCCAAATGCTAATTTGGGAATGGCAAATTCCCATTGTCATGGTTTTTCTTCTTAAAGGATTATTCTTTGTTGTGTCTTTGTAGGATTGGGCTTTTCATGCTAATTTGCAGCCAAAGGAGCTTTAGGCCTTTCACATGATGTCATAAGTTGGTACCCATAAAAGTGATGAACTGCCATATCAAACCAGTGGGGAAGAGAATTCCAGGGGCCAATGTTTGTAATCCAAATCTAGGCATTCTTCTTCTGGTGGGGATGAGTGGCTTAGCTTTCCTAGTCCTTGACTCTTCTGACAATCCTGGAGACACTCCCATCCCCAAGCTAGAGGTGGTGGCATTGAGGAAG
>NW_024354498.1:4892914-4924406 GCF_902729225.1 Pteropus medius
AAGAGAAAGGGGGAGAAGCAAGAGAAGGGGCAAGGAAAGAGAAAGGGAAGGAAAGGCTTGAATTCAACTAGAAGAATATAGATAAAGAAGAACCAGGCAGGCTGATTGGGGAAGTTAGCTCAAACCGCACCAAGAAATGTTCAATCTGTTCTGGTAAAACCCAATTTCTAAATCATCCTGTTGGAAACCACGGAGCAAATGCAAAAATAGGAGACTGTATTGAGTTGAGGAAGAATTAATAACCAAAGAATGTTCCTTAAAAGCAAAACTGTCATAATGCCATTGATCTTTTTTCCACTCTGCAGGTCATTCATGAACCATGATTTATTTTATTGTTGAAATACAAAACCAAATGCAATGCAAACAAAAAATAGGTGAAAAAGACTAAATGTTTATACCCCTCAGAGAGACACTCTTCGGAATTTTCCTTTCTTCATTCACTTATTCATTGCTTTATCTACCAATCACTCATCGAGCATCTACTCTTTGCCACATCCTATGTTAGATGGTAGGGATTCAGAGATAACTAGGACATAGTTCTTGCCCTGCAGAGGAATGAAAATGCAGGGCCAGTTTTGACACTTCTCCTATCTATAGGCGAAGGACCATATCCCTTCCCTTTAAATCTTATCTGGCCTTAATAACTCACTTGTAACCAGTAAATGAAGTGGAAGTAATATATAAGGTTAAGTCATAATACGGTTTGTGCCTTGCTGGAGCATTCACACTTAGAGCCTTGAACTTCCATAAAAGAAATCTGACTGCCCTACGGCCTTCATGGTGTGAGGAAGCCCAAGCAGCTACATGAAGAGATCATGTGTACATGTTCTGATTAATGGACCCAGCTGATGTCCCTGCCAATAGCCAGGATCAACTGCCAGATGTGAGTGGAGATCCTCCACGTGATTCTAGCCTCAACCATCCAGTCACCTCTATCTACTGAGTCTTCCTAACTTAGGTCCCAAACAGCGTGCAGCAGAGACAAGCCATCCCCACTGTGCCCTGTTTTAATTACTGACTCACAGAATCCATCCACGGGCATAACGAAAGTGTTGCTTTATGTCACTAAATTTTGGGATGATTTGTTATGTACTAGTAGTAATTAGAGCATTTTCTAGTGATCATTAAAATTCCACATAACCCTGAAAACAAAGTTATTAAATTATCCCCATGATCATCATCCCCAGAGATGTTCATCACTCACCCATTTGTGATACTCATGGGGTTACACACAACAATTTAAAGACACTCACTGTCCTCAGCCTGAGATGTACATACCCAACTTAAGGGGTTTAATACTTGAGGATGAAAATGTGTCAAGGGGGCCAAAAACCTAGCCCTTCAAGAAGCTTTGTCAATGCAACAGCCTAAAAAATGACAACTAAAGCCCTTCCTTATACCATGATTCAGAGATATGCCAACTGCTTAAACTCAATTTCGCTTCCCACCAGCCAGTCTTCTTTTAGAGTGCAGATACCTATCCATGATAGCCATGCATCAAAGAAACTATGATTCACCATCAACTCATAGAATGCTAATTCTAAAGGAGGTTTACAGATCATCTGGTCCAACCTACACACTTGCCTATTGAGGAAATTATTGAGGTCTGGAAAATTGGGAGCCTTATCTAGGGCCACACAGCTAGTTGGTGACTAAATGCCAGGAGCCAGGGCCCCCTGCCTCACTTCTATACAGCCTCTTCTCCCTGAACATCAGAGAAGGCATTGCACTCAAGGTGGCATCATGTGGGAGTTCCAAACACAGATCATGGAGTCCAAAAGAACTGATAAGAATCCTAGTTTCTGCTATTTACTAGCTGTGTGAATGTAGCAAAGTTACTTCACTTTACTGAGCCTCTGATTTCTCATCTGTAAAGTGGGGGATAATTATAACACCAACCACGATTCATTATAAGAGTTAATTGAGATGATGCACAGAAAGCACACATATCAGGCCTGGTCTGGTCCATATTAAGCACTTATAAAGCCCAGATTTCTGCAGAATGAAACATTCTGGCCTGTACCTTGAAGAGGTAGATTTTGGGCTGAGTGAGAAGGTTTGCTTTATTTTAATTTGAGGGTGATCAAAGGTGGTCCAGGCTGGCACTGCCACCAGCCCTCTGGGAGAAATAAGTGACTGCTGGTTTCATTGAGCACCTGTGAGGTTGCTGTATCCTCCTTGCCTCTCTTTTCTGGGTGCCGGCAGTTTGTTCCTTCTGTGACTTTCTTCTCCACCTGTGAATAATGTTTCAACTCCTCTGCGCATAATGTACCTTGATCTCATTCTTTCCTCCTGCTGATTTTCTTTGTTACCCCTCAGAGTTGAGGGCTCCCTGTGTGTGTCTATAAGGGGCAGCAGTGTGATCAGCTTTCTCCACCACATGCCATGGAATCCCATGAGAGCAAATGGCCCCCCCGAGAAATAAAAATCCACCTGATCAGCTCTGGCTCCTGGCACCTCAGAGTACCCTGGTAACCTCAACCTCCAGATCTCAGCTATAAAGCAAAGGAGAAAACTACTGGGGGCTCCAAACAAAAGGAAGTTGGAAGGACAGCCCAAGGTAACACTGCCATCCAGGTGTATGGAAGGGATCTGATGCCAGGAATGGTGCCAGTTACCAGACAGAAAGGCTAAATCTCCTTTTGGCTTTCTGAGACCTGTGCAGCCATTCAGAAACATTTCTTACAAATGCACGTGTCCCAGGCATTATCTTAAGTACACAAATAGGGTACAAAGGTGAACAAGGTGGCAACGTTCATGCTTTCTATGAGCTCATAGTCTTCTGGGAAAAGCCAGACACAGAAACAATGACAACATTGTGGGATCAGTATTAAATTTGCCATCTGTGCAATGATAGAAAGGGGTGTAGAGGACGTGGCTGTGTGTGCTGCTGTAGGTAGAGGGAGGGGGTGATGAAGGCTTCATAGAAGAGGTGACATTCTCACGCTATGCTGAATGATCAGTGAGGTCTAGGCCTAAGGAACAATAGCATGTGCAAGAAAAGACAGCAATCTGAAAAAACATGGAGTGTGTGGGGGAATACAAACCACCTGGTGGAAATGGAAAGAGGTGGTGGGAAAAGAGGTTAGAAAAATGATTTGGGGTCAAACTTGAGCTCCCTTGGCTGTATATGCAATTGCGAGTATGTGCTTTATTCCATAAACAAAGTGGAACTACTGCAGGCTATTGAGCAGGAGAGTGACTTGCAGTTTTGTATTTCAGAAGAATGACACCGCTCCTAGGGTAGGAGGTGAGACAGAGGGGCCTGAACTAAATGCAGGAAGACAATTTACAGGCTTGGGCTTCATCTAGGCAGAGGTGAGCTTCTGTATGGCAGGAATTCTCGGGACAGGGGCTGGAAAGTTCCATCTAGCAGCAGCCTGACCATACTTATATACTCCTGTATCCCGCAGACCCCAGGTAGCAGTAAGTGCATCATAAACATTTGTAGAAGGAATGCACACATGTGAGAAGTTTTGCCTCCAAGGACTCTCTGTGCTGTGAACTGGTGACTTTGCAAAATCTCAAATTGTGCTTGGATCTTGAACTCCTAATGTAGAACACAGAAGCTTGAGTCTGCAACAGGGCCAGTGAGGACTGGGATTGCTCTGTCCAGTCACTCTAGTTAGCAAAAGGCTCATTATTTAGAGGGAACAATGGAAATGAGCTATCAGAATTACTTGGCACCCACGGGTTTTACAAGGAGGTCAGAGACAGGGAGCAGAAATCAGTCCAATGATTTTGACCATCCTGCCAGACTGCTTCAGATAGAGGTGTTTGCTCCCCTTCACTACTGTCTTACAGTTTCAGGAGCCACTCAGAGCTGTTAGCTCACTCTTACGTCTGTTAAGTCCTGGGGGGTGGGCTGTCTTGGTTTGGGTGCCCTTCAAAGCAGATCCAGAAGCAAAGACTCAAATACAAGTCATTTATTTGGAAGGTGATTCCAGGAAACACTGGTTGGAAAGTGGAGAAGTGAGAAGGGAAGAGAAGGAAGCCACAACTGCATGTGATAATCACTGTGTTACCACTGTGGGCTCCTGGAGATCAATCCCATTAGGGAACTCTGGGGAATGGTGATGAATACGTTTCAGAGTTATCCTGCTGGTGGGATGAAGAAGCTGGGATATTTCTCCACCAACTCCCCATCTGTCATTGTTTGAAGGCTGCTTTCAGGGGCATTAAATCACCAGCATTTCCATCTTTCCCTGAGTACCAGCTAAAGGTGTTGCCGTAAAGAGTTATACATGATTGCAGTTAGCAGCCGTGGGTGTGAAGAGGGAGAAGGATATGTGCAGGGTGCCAATAGGATGTGTTACAGGTGCTTACAACCACAGGGAGGGCATCCACGTCCGCCCTAGGGAGATTCTTCAGTCCCGAGTTCAGGGAGGAAAGTAGACATGATAAACACTGAGATTTAATGGAAATGCATTGCTGTTTTCATAAGGGGCCGGGAACCTGAATTTTTAAAAATTATCTTTGCATCTCATTCAAAGCACAAATCAGATGATCACTTGAGCTTAGAAAGCTTTTCTAGCCTGTAGAAGGTTGAACAGAAAGGTAATACCTTTACATGGCATGACCAGGGGCAGGCTTTAGAATCCCCATAATTTCCATCAGACTTCCTCCAAAGCTACTTTAAATAAACACTGGGACCACAGAGAAGCCAGGTGACTGTTAGCTGATGCAGCCAGACAAGTCACCTAACCCGCCTCAGACCCTATAAAACAGAGTGCCTTCCCACAGCCTAAGACATTCCAGGGTGACACGCCTCAGAGACCTGGGATGGTGCTGGGTAAACCAGTGAGGCTTAGAATCACCTGGGACATGCATTTCAAAGGCAGACTCTTGGGCTGCACTCCTGAGATGCTGACTCAGGAGATCTAGAGCAGGACCTAGGAATCTATATTTTCGACCAGACTCCCATATGATTCAAGCTAAGTGTTGAGAAGTACAGTCTTAGAAGGTACTGGGCACATGCCAAAAGAAAAAGAGAGGCAGAAAGCGAAGCGATAAGTAAGTAGATGGGGATAAGAGGAGGGAGAAAAAATGTGAGAAAATCTCAAATGGGGCAGTAGCTACAAGTGTGGGGCAGGCAGTGCGTTCTGCATCAAATAATTGCTTTAAAGCCCTGAGTGTTAAAAAGCAGCCTTCCTTCTAATAAATTCTGAAAGCAAACATGAGTATTTGAATCTTCATGTCCTAAGAGAGTAGATTTAAATAAGAGAACTTCTCAGGTGATCTTTCAGCTGGGGAGAAATCTCTGCAGTGCTAGATTAGGATACAACAGGTTATGTATGCAGAGCAGGACCTCCTACACATTACATCTTAGAGGGAACTAACACCTCAGAAACACCTGGGGAAGAAGACCCAGAAATGCCCGACTGGACTGAATACATTTCATAGTATACGAAAGCATCGATTTTTCAGAAAGTACATTTCTTTCCACTTTGTGGTTCTTAGGTGAGCTAAACACAGCAAGCATGAACTTGATGACAGCAAAAACCAAACCGAACCAAAACCAAAATGAACCAAACTGAAATGCCTTTGGAGCTGCTCATACCACTTCAGACTTGGAGGGAAATTAACGTGGACCTGCTAAGAGACCGCACGCGTCAAGTTTAGGCAGTGAAGGAAAGACTTATGGTAGAGATTGGTCCAGTGGTTCTCACACTTGAACATGCATCAGAATGACCAGGAGGGCTTGTTACAACAAGTAGGTCTTGGGTAGGGCCCAAAGATATGCTGATGCTGCTGGTCTAGGAAGCATACTTTGAGAACCACTGGGTTAGATCAAAGTCTAAGGTTTAGACCAAGGTCCAAGGAACAAAAGATATGAAGCCTTGTCTAAAAGCTGGGCAACTAGAAAAGATATCAGCAGACCCTAGTCAAAAATATGGGAGGAGGAATCTTGAAAGATTAACACCCCCTTACTAGAAAAACATTTCTACCTCCCACCTGCATGCTTGCTCCTTGGGGAAAAGGGACTTTATGTGGTGGCTCCATAGTCCTCAACACTCCTTCGGAATGAAGGTGACATATACGCATCTGTTCTCTTAAAAGACACCAAGCAAAATGAGAAAGCTCTAGGTCAACCTCTGGCTTAGAATTCAGGCCATTCCTGGCCTCTGAGACTAGACACCTTTATATGAATAATGAACTCTCTGGAGACCCTTAGTTCCACCCAGTAATTTTCTACTCTTGGGAAAGGCTCAATCTACTGTCTCATGTGTCCAGCTCCTTTGCAGAATCCTGCAGGTTAATTTTTTTTAACCTTCCCTGGCATTAGTGCAGTTTTGCTGGACATAAACTTCTCAGGAAATGTGAGTTGAACTAAAGAAGAATTACTTCTCAGAATACACAAAAAACAGAATCTCTTTAGTCCTAGGCTATCAATTAAGCTTTTGGAAAGGAGCATGGTGGCTCTTGGAAGTCACCAGTATACACTTTGGGGCTGTGCTAATGCCACAGGAGAAAGACAGCCACTTAATAAATCCTAGAGGGGGCTTTTATTCAGCTTCCTCAGTGCACAATTCTAGTCATACCTTAAGGGGCTTCTGCATTTGTGTTCACAGTCCGACTTGAGCTCTTCAATTTTGCTTTCACTTTAATCTGTATCTATGGATTACTCACAGATATTCAGATCTCTAAATCATAGCGCAAATTAAATAGATTAAATGGGTTAAATTAGGAATAAGACATTGAAGGTGAATCTCTTAGAGCAGCTTTTTGTAACAATTTGAGGGATTCCCAGGCCCCTATGAGAAGCCCACAAAAGCAGTGGACCCTCTTTCTAGAAAAACACACCCATGGACAACATTTTGCATACCATTGTATGAACTCCTCAAGTTAAGAATCCACAGCTCATACCAAAGAAGAAAAATCTCAGTGAAACAGAAGGGGCTAGGGTGAGAGGAAGAAGTGAGGCAGAGTATAGAAGAAAGGTTTCAGAGTGAGCAGCCCCTGTGTTGGCTAAAGTGACATAACATTTGCTGCTATAACAAACAACTCTTTGAATTTAAGTGTCTTGACACATAACAGTCCCTTGTGGGTGTTCTTGGTTGGCAAACGAGTGACTTTCCCACAGGCAGATGAGTGATTCAAAGACTCAGGCTTCCTCAGTCTTGTAGCTCTACCATCCCCCAGAGCCTCCAGGTCCTATGCATCCAGCCAGCAGAGGAGGAAAGACCACAGATAAAGTACAAAACCCCAGCCCAGAAGTGCTACATATCACTTCTGGTCATATTTCATTGATAAGAACTGGTTACAGGGAAACATCTTGATGGAAATGGGACTGGAAAACTTAGCCCCTGTCTGGGAATCCATTTCCTAACAACTCCACCCTGGAAAGTAAAGCATGAACTTTTGGTGGCCAGCAAGTCATACCTCTTCCTAACCATTGCATGCAAGTGAAATCAGATGAAAATAAATGGCAAAGACAGCCTTGAGAAGGAAAAGAAGGCACCAAAAGACATTATGAAACCGTAGGCATGTGTACAATAGGGCAACTGTGGCCTCACTTTGCTGGTAGCAAGTAAAATGAGGTTGCAGCCAAATTGTCTGCTAGTCTCAGAACTTTGTAGAACCACAAGATTGAGCCCCTCCTTCTCTCTAGCTTTATCCTTCCTTCCTCCTACTTCTAAACAAAAGTGCTAGTCCCAGGAGCAATTTCCCATTTATAATGGATGCTTTCATACTCATTCATCTGAACCAGAATTTGGTTGGTTAATATGAAAAAAATAATTAAAACAGCGAATCATTAAAAATGGCAATACAAACTGTAAACATCCCATTTAACTTAAAACATGTAAATATACACTCATTCACTATGCTTTCTATGTACAGTAAAATCATTTTCTTTGGATATAAATCTGCTGATGGGAGTTACAGGCCTGCCTTCTTGTATGAGCTATACCTAAAATACACTGTCTATGATTTACAGTTTTGGTATCTTACAGTGGACCAAGAATTTAAGACACTTGCGAAATAAGCTCAGTGTATAATCCTTCCGATTTTTAATGATTCTTTGATCTTTTATAATTATTTGTCACACACATAATTCAAAAGCATTTTTAGCTATGTGCTACTACTAAATCTTCCTAAAAATTTCAACCTTTTTCCCATAGAAACAACTGTTTGCATTCATATTTTATCATTTCACATGTATAAATTACATAATTTTAATAACAAATACAACTGGAACAATTATCATAAACAGGTTTGGAAGCAAACACAATCAACTCTTGGTAAGTGTAGAACCCAGCCAATGGGAGCAGAAGTATATAATGTATTGCAGTGTGGCTCTGAGCACTCAGTGCTCACGGATCTCAGTCAGTGAGTTTTGCAAAGAGAATGGCTTGTTTGGTGTGGTTACCAGCCTCCATGATGACCCACAATGGTCCTTGCTACGATGATCATACCCTGTGTAGTCCCCTCCCACAATAAATTCATGGCTGATCTGTGTGACCATTAGACCATGGCAGAAGTATTGGTTGTGTGACTTCTGAGGGTAGGTCACAAAGGGTGTTGGGACTTTTACCTCGATGTCTTAGGTCACTCGCTTTGAGAGAAGTGGTCACTGGCCATGAGGACATTCCAGCAATCCTGTGGAGAAACCCATATGAAAAGGATCTGAGGTCTCCCACCAACAGTCAGCACCAATCAGCCGCCTTGGAAACAGATTGGCCAGCGCCAGTCAAGCCTGCCAATAACGGCAGCCTCAGCCAGCATTTGACTGTATTCTCATGTGAGATCCCAAGCCCGAACCATCTGGCCAAGCTGCTTTCAAATTCCTGATCCACAGAAGTTTTGGAAGATATCGAGTGCTTATTTTAAGCCACCAAGTTTTCAGATGATTTGTTACACAGCAACAGACAACGACCACATTTGGTAAAACGGTTACGTGTCTGTCATTTAGAGAAGCTTCTTCAATAATGGGCTGTTCACCGTGCAGGAAACTGTTCTACCTGCATTTGCCTTTTGGAGTGATGGCCACAGGGCATGTGTGAGGTGATTGATTAGAAATAAAGCCATGATCATGAAGAAGAATAAACCATCTGAGAATTGATCTAGAAATCTTGGCCCTCTTAGCACTAGACTCATCCAAACTCAAGTTTAGGCTTGAGTTAGGATATGAAGCTGCTTTATTAAAACTGTAGTTAGTTCATGTACCAGCAACATTGGCCTCACTTGGGAGCTGGCTAGAAGTGTAGCATCTCAGGCCTACCGATCAGAACCTGCATTTTAACACGATCCCCAAGAGGTTCATATGCACTTTAAAGTCTGAGAGCACCTAACTAAAGGATTATTTGTGTAGTGACTCAGGAATTAAAGAGAATACATCCTGGAGGGATTGCTTCTAGAAAGGGTCCCCCGGCGCCACCGGAAATAAGATTCCTAGTTAACGGGAACACTGTAGAATTCGTTCCCGAGTTAGGGGAGATTGGATTCATGTCCTCCAAGATTAACTTCAGTTTTCACCACGTCAGTCTGTTCTGTGATCCTCATCTCCAATTTCATCCTGTTATTTATTAAATGTCTACAGTACCTGTCCCAGGAACCCAAATCCTGAGTTTTGCCATTTACTTTCTTTCTACCCCTTGCCTTGCTCTTGTTTGCTTTAATAAGGCAAATTCACCAAATCCCAGTGATGCATTCATTCTACTTGAGGGTGTAGATATGGCTCCAGGGAGAAAAAAACACATTTTTCTGATTGTGGTATACCTGGGACACGTGGCTTCCTGAGAGAGTGAGAAGGCAGACTGCTCCCTCCTGTTATGTATATCCTGAGACTCTCCACTGGGGTGTAAGACAAGCCACTGTGGGCTGGAAGCCAGGATTTTTAAGAAGCAAACCAGAGGCTGGAGAAGTCATTAATTATGTTATCACAAAAACTATTTGGTGCTTTTTCTTAACATTACAGCTCCCATTGCTGTTGGTAATGTCCTTTTATTTGTCCAGGGGGGTTTGTTCCCATTCGATTAGATTAAGTGTCTCATCTAAGGCATAATAACAGATTTGGCCCCTTGCTTTTGCTGCTGGCTGTGGCTGACTGATACCCAAGCTTTGACTCCCTGCCGCGTATCTAAGCAGTACAAGCTGCAGTCAATGCATTCAATCTACATAAAAAGAACACAAATTGCACGTTAGCCTTTTTGAGTCCAGTAATCAGGTTTCCCCCACACACACCTCTCCCCCTCATCTCACCCCTGCTCTGCTGAACAATTTGAGGCACCCTTGTGTTGCAAAACATTTTTTTCTGAGTCAGGTAAAAAGAAAGTCTTTTGCATTTTAATTGCACTCGATCTGCTCATTGAATGACCCCTGTAATTTATATATTGTTCATAGTTAGTGCTTTCTGCAGTCCTGCTGTGCAGCTGATAACATAATTCACAGGCGTGCACCTCGGGCTCTGTAGGGAGTGGCTTGGGCTTTCTGTTCTGTCTGAGTTTGCAAAATTCTCTCACTGGTCTTTCAGATTCTAGCTGCTGTGGCTGATGTCAGTCACTATCTGCTTCTGCAGGTAATGTGAAAAAGCCCCTCAATGAGCCTGTTCTTTTGTTTACATTTAAAGATTGCCCTTTCCTTTCCAGCTCCCTACACTGTTTGCAGACCCTCTGGCTGTTTGTGATGCAGCTTCCTCCACACCCTCCCTGCATCCTGCAATAAATGGACTTAAACCAGAGCTATGAAAAGGAACGCATAGGCAGGTATCACGCTCCCACAAGCTAACTACAGAGGCAGTGAGACCCAAGACAATCAATAAATATGAAGGGCGTAATGAATAGAGAATGGGGCGGTGGCTTTTTTCTTTCGTTGGTACATTAGATGGTTAGCTTTTGGGAACTAGAGCCATGCTATTTTTATAGTTTGGAAAATATTCTAAGCATTGAAGGCATGTCTATAGGAAAGCAAAGTTAAGTTTTTAAAAAATATTTCAGTGTTTAATCATTTTACTTTCTCCATATTCACATTGAAGCTGTATTCCTCACATTCTCCAGAAGAACACATTATGGGATTGAATTGGATTATTATGGCCCATGTCAGATTTTGTTTTAGTGATTTTGTTCTCAAAACCTTTGGTGGGTAAGAGAGCAGACCCTTGCATCAGTGTCATCATCTCCTGTGAGGTTGGTAAAAGTGCAGAATCTGCATTCAGACGAGATCCCCAGGTGGCTTGCACATCACAGTTTGAGAAGCACTGAATTAGATAGTTGGGTCTCTGACTGTGCATTCAAATCATTGGAGAACTTTTAAAGAAAAACACTAATACCTGGACTGCAGCCCCAGAGATCCTAATCTAATTGCACCGGCATAGAACCAGGCATTGAGAATTTTGACAACCTGCTCTAGTGATCTAAGTGCGGCCAAGGGTGAGAATCATGGGATTATGCAAAATCTCAGAGAAGGATTAAAAACAAACAGTTACTAGCCTAAATCAGTGCACTACAGATGTTTCCAACACTGTCCCCACCCTGGCTCCCTGGGAACCTGAAGGTGTTCAGCACAATTTAACTCGATGAGTATTTCTTCAGTGCCTCTTACTGGTCCACCTCACCACCCCCTACCCCCCAGATACTCAGACAAGCCAGGAGGCAAAATCCCCTTGAGCCATGATGCTGAGAGACTCAGTACGTCTGCTGATGGCACCATGGGACTCTTGAGAAGGTGGGTTCTCAGACAGCTCTGAAACACACCCCTTTGCAGAAGTTGTAGTATACATCTGGGTAGCCCATCTGGGTTCCTAAGAATCCGTTTCAGAGAATCCCGATTTCATGGACGTGAATGATTTAGTATTTTGACATCTTTTCTAGCATATGTTTAGCAAACTTTCCAATATTTTTTTTTATTAGAAATGAGGCAGGTGACTCCTTTGGAAAAGATTTTGAAATGGAAGTCGGAAGACCTGCGTTTGAGTTCTTACTATACTACTGAGCAGTTTGTTATTATGTCTGAAATTTACTTTAAAATTTCTCGCCAATTATAGAATGACATTACGTGTGTCAAATTTAAGTTAAGCAATAACCCAGGTGCTAATCAAGTGTGCACACCCCAGAGCTGGTCTGTGGACATTCTAAGCAGAGGGGCCACCCTCCAGAGGCTGCTACTATATCCATTTCTGCTATCTAAATCAACCTAGGCTTTGCTACAGAGCATAGCAAATGTCAGAAAGAGATTTTATTGGTGAAACGAATGACTTGTTAATTAGCGTGATGAATGTGGAAATGAGCTGTCGTTGCTGAAATCACATGAATTTAAGATATGTGGATCTGCCCAAATATTTCTACAATACTGCCTACTCTTGCATAAACCAGTTATAAGAACCTAGTATCTCCATAGTTTATACCTTTAGGGATGATGCCCAAGAATTAAACCCGAAGCAGGCCCTTCGCCAATCATTGGTTTAGGAGGATTTCTTATCGTCTGACACTTTGTATTATGATAACATAATCCTGTCATTCTACGTTGTTGTCATGTCTACTTTCAAGTGAGCCTTTCATGCAAGACACTAGTGTACGGTTGGAGAACTGCTTTCCTCATAACCTTGTTCCAAGGCTGCGGTGCAATAGCTAACCTTCATGTATTCAGACCTTTTCAATGTCTGCCATTAGCTACCGAAAATATTCTAATAGTTGAGCATGAACAAATAAGCAGGAGTCAGCCTCAACTCAAATTGTGTGACCTTGAGTCTCTCATCTAGTTGCTATACTTCTCTGAGTCTCAGGCATTTTATTAAAAAAATCAAAGGGATTATCTTAAAGACTTTTTCTGGCTAAAGATTCTAATTTTTTTTATTCTAACATATGAGGAAAAGTCAAACAGAGCAAGATACTCTAGGCTGCAGTAGATCTTGCTTTTGAGGCCCCGTGTCCCCTTGCCAGGCCCCCTTAATCGCAGCCCACACTTTGTGACTCTTTTCAATAATTCCAAGCCTCTGGGAAACTTAGCCCATGCTTGCCATTCTCTCTGTATGGTCCCAATTAAGTCTGTGGACTGTATTATGGAATCCTGACAAGGCTCCGAATGTTGCTAAGTTAATAGAATATTCTGGCAAAAAGCAGAGTAGAGGAGATGATACTTTACAATTGTCCCACTTAGCAAGCTCCTTTTATTCTGAGAAACACTGGCAATGGGGTTGGTTTCAACTTAGCATTTTTATTCAAGGGAACCTAGCAGTGGTACTCATTTCCCAGTGTGGCTTAAATGAAGCATCAAGTCCAATGACCCTGAGGCGAACCCCAGCAACTCCTGCTCAGTGCTTTGTGGAGTCAGTAAAGCTATTGCAAGAAGTAGACCCCAAATGGTGAAGCTCAGTCACCAGCTTGTTCCAGTAAAGGAGGAAGAGCATGTTTAATTGGCACACTGGTAGATGGTTGTCCCTATTTCATCCTCCTAAACAGCCTTGGTATCTTTCTATTGTGGCTACCCTAGGATTCCTGGTGTGAGCATTTTATAGTTCCTAATGAAGCCATTATACTATTTTCAGTCAAGATCTGTGGCATGAAACAAAGAAGGGACTCGACAGAGCTGCTTCCAATGCAGTTATTGAAAATAATCCCAACCTGTTGGGGCCAAAAATAACTGAGATCAAGTCAGAGATCAGGCTATTGTTGCAATCTTGTGCAATAGCAGCTGCAATGAAAAAAATGCTGGGCCACAAACCAACAGAGACAGTTCATCTCGAAGATTTTTCCTTAGAAAAATTCTTTGGGACATCTGGCCCCCAGCCCTGAAGTTTCCCTGTTTTGTGTTATCGAAATGTTTGTTGGGTTTCAGCTTTTGTATTTATTTTGGTTTTCTAAAAGAACTTACCTTTTTCTTAAAGGATAGCATAAAGCGAATGACCTATTAAGGGCTTCGAGGTCGTGATTGCATATTATTGTACCTGACTGTATTGTAAGCAATGGGAATATAAAAATATGAGTGTCAGAGGTCTTGGTTAAAATGTCCATGAAAGATAAAGCAAGAGAGCTTGATAGGTATTTCTTTAAGGTGATTTGGATTTTTAAAGTCTAGTAATTAACTACTAAGTAAGTTCATTTGTCTTCGGTTACATGAAACTAAAAAGAATACTTAGCCCATTTCTTGAGAAGACTATGAATATAAAATTCCAGTGATCCTAGTGTTTTCCCAGAACCAAATACAGTGCTGCTTGAAGTCAAACAAGATATTTTTTCTTAGATAAACATTTAATAAATACTTACTATACGCCAGCCACTGTGGTAGGAGATTAAGGCTGTAGCCTCAAAAAATACGAGGAAGTACAGATACATGTTAGAGAATTACTAGCTGTCAACCTGATTTTGAAATCTATGATCAAGCTTTGAGCCATGAGAGGTGCTAATGATGGCCATCTAACACCCTAACAGGCCAGTAGAAATGAGATACAGATGAAGTGACCAAGAGCTTGGGAGAATGAGGGACTGGAAGGCCCAGGCAGTTCAACTTCTTATTTTATCCCATTCTCGTCTCCTCACCCTTGTTCTTCTATATCTAAGGACACCAGTCTCTAGTCGGCAGTGATTAAATCGGTCACTGTATTGAGTGTCTCAGCCATGGTTGTCCTTCAGAATCATCTAAAGTTCTAACTTAAAAAAAATGCAGATTCCCCAACCTCTGCTTAGATTTCAGAATCAGAATTACTAGGGTGGGCCTAGGGATTCTTATTTTTAAAGCATCTCCCTTGCAATTCTGATATTCATCCAGAGTTAAGACTTACTGGATGTAGAACCAATGTACCCAGAACATTTTGTGCTAAAGGGTCAGGGGCTATACAAGAAATAGAAAGCCAAGTCCTTGCCTACAAATGATTTACTACAACCAGAGAACTTTAGGGAAAGAACAAGAAAATTATAGAGAAAATGAGAGGAAAACAAATAACCCAGAAGGAAGACCATGGAACTATGTGCTACTTTTGCTGGCTCACCCCTAATATTTGTAAGACTTAGAAACAGAGTACAAATGGAAGTCCTGTATTGTCTAAATAATTAAAAGTTATAAACAAGCTAATAAATTGTTATTCAAAACACGTCCATCCTCCTACCTTGACAAATATACCTTAAGAAAACCTGGAAGACCAAGTTTGAATGAATAATTATCGGACTTCTTAGAGTTCCACACTGGATCCTAATGGCATGGGAAGAGTAAGCTCAGGTCACCAGCCTATAGCCCACTCACCCGTCTCCCTTCTTAGACTCCATCTCTCATTATAAGGAGCCCATGGGTTTATGGACCAATGGGCTGGAGCATCCACCAAAATTCTGTTCATACCTCCCTGCAAACAGCTACCCCTTGGCCTTACCTCAAGCATATGGTGTCCATACTGGCTATATAATCTGCCCTTAGAAAGAAAGACCCAGGGAAGAATCCCATGCAGCTCTAGAAACTGGCTGGGTCCATTTAGTCAGGGAGTTCCAAGATTCTTGTCACCTAAACCATGGTCCAGAGGTTTTGGCCTTGTTGGCTCTTCACCCTATAGGAAGGGGCCTGGCCAGAGTGGGGTTTCTAATGGTCAAGGCTAAAGATAAGGCCTCTCTTGATGGAATCAAAGAATAGCACTGTGGACAGGCAAGATAGTGGATGAATCCTAAAAACTTTAGGCTTGGCCCATAGAAATATGAAAATCAGTGTGTGGAAGATAGTCCTAGAGAAGAATAAGTTTATTTCATTCCCCATGCTTTTTATCCCAGATGTAGGTTCAAATTTAGATCTACCAACCATACTCGTCTCAGGGTTTTTAATCAGTTAGGATTAGGCTCAACTGAAAAGTAGCAGCAGGATTAGTTTCAACCAAAAAAGAAAAAAAAATCCACAAGGGCATAAATAAAATAGGAGTTTTTCTCTTTCGCATAAATATAAGCAATCAGGTCTGCTGTCGTGACTTTGGAATCCCTAGTGTCACGGGATTCTTCTATTTTAATGCTCTGCCATCTTCAAGATTTGGTTTCTATTTCATGGTCAACAAAATGTCTGTTTGAGCTCCACTCATCACATCCATATCCCAGCCAGCTGGAAGAGGGAAGAGAGAAAAGAGTATTCAGGATACTCTCCAGAATTTACACACACACTTCCACCTCTATCTCATAGATCAGACTTAGGTGTGTAGCCACAACTAGCTAAAACTTGCACCTAGCTAGAAATTGAGATTCTGTTCCTAAGGAAAAAAGCAATTAGTGACAATCAGTGTTTGCCAAGGGACTTTCAAACAATAGAAATTGACTCTGGAAAATTTAAGCAAAGGGGGGATTTACTAGATGGCTATTGCATGGTTCAGATATTTTATAGGCCGAGTAGAGGGTCATGCTCTGAAAGTGGCAAGTGATCTATCTGGAACACTGCTATCAACCTGATACTCAGAGCTGCCAATATCACCAGACTCGAAATGCTGCCACTGATGCTGTTATAATTTTTCAGATGTCCCAGAAGCTTGCCATCATTCTATCTAGAACTCTGCTGTCCAATATGGTAGCCATTACATATAGCTAGTAGTACCATATTGGACAGTGCAGATGTAAAACATCTCCATCATTGCAGAATATTTTATCAGTCAGTTCTGGTCTAGACTCAAAGTCCTGGGCCAAAGCATCCAATCTGCCAAGCTAGTTTATGTGCCTACTACTTGGACACCAGGAGTGCCCCCTCCCACAAGATGCACTAGAACTTGCTCAAAATAGGAAGCGGGGGTTGGATGCTGGACAGCTAAAAAAAAAAAAGCAGAAAATGTCCTCTACACATTTACTGACACTGTGATCTTGGGATAATTACTTCTCTGGCCTCGATTTATGTATTTGTACAATGGAAATAATAGTAACTGCCTCTTAGGATTGTTATGAAGATAAAAAGATATTAAAATTATCAGGACCATCTGGGTTAATAGAGTCCTAGATATAATGACCAAATGCAATTCATGGTCCTTGATTGACCCTGCTTAGAACAACCATCTGCCAAAGACATTTGGGAGACAACTGGGAAAATTTTAATTTAGAATGAGTGTTAGATAATATTAGGGAGTTATTGTTAATTTTGCTGGGTGTGATAATGACATTGTGATTATATAGGACCTGATAAAGTTTTTAAGAGTAAAAAAAGATTATGTAATAATTCTAAATAATAATTCTAAATAAAAAAATAGATGAAACTAATATGATAAAATGTTGACTGTTAAATCTAGATGATAGATTAATGGGTGTTATTCTCCTTAGTCTTGGTTATTTTTGACATTTTTCATAATTTATTCAAGAAAGAAAGAAAAGTACCAAGTCCATAACAGGAATTCAATAAATGTGAATTTCTCCTCTTTCCTTGATAGGACATTATAGTCTTCTTAAAATGGTTAGAATTCTTCCTATACTATTCCCACCCAACCTGTCCCACTTCTCCCAAGGCCACTTGCTTAAAGACTTCCTGCCCTTTCTGTGACAGCACACTCTGTGTATCTGTGGGAGACCTTTGACTACAAGGAGTAGTTTACCAATAATAGAAGGATCCTTGCAACAAGGCACTTGTCCACAGCATTGATACAGATATGAAGTTTTCCCCTTGCACCATAACAAGGGTTCAAAGGAAGAGAAATCAGTATATACCAGTGTTCGTTTTCACATTTGTCAGATCAGCCGCCTTTTTCTGATGCCTAATCCAAAGTTAAGTGGTATTGGGAATGAGGAGGATGTGGCAGCTAGATTTTCATTTTAGTTGATCTACTTATTCAGTAAATGTGAAGGATAAAGAAAAGGAAGGTTGGAGGGTTTGTGTCATCTCAATGACATTAACAGTGGGAAACATTGAAATCAATCTGAATAGACCACCTGCTTTTCTCTCTGAGTGGTAATGAGAAATGACTTACAAAAAATGTGGGTTATAACAGCTAAATAACGTCTTCCTGCAGGGTTGAAATATTAAGAGTTTCCATGTGCTTGTGAGATTAAGGCAAGTGGCCAAGATCATCAGTGTCCACTTCTAAAGTCAAACTAATTTATGGTACGGGATCTATCTTTAGGTACCATGTGCCCAAATATCAGCTTTGTACACAAGAAAGAAGCATCTTGAGTCCTATAATCATTCTCAATGTTAGGGATGATAAACTAGTGACTAAATAAGAAAGCTAGTATTATATTTGGTGTAGTAAGTGAAACAATGAATAATGGCATTTTTTTCCCAACCAGATTTCCCCCTAAAACTGTGTTTCAAAGTTGAACAATGAACCTTTTACTTCTAGCAATATGATGATGGTGGGATGGTGGTGGTGGTGGTGTGTGTGTCTATGTGTCTACACTGGGGGCAGAAGGAGTGCTCTGAGGGACTCTCCCACTGCATAGCAGCTGTATCTTGAATACAAAACACTCTTCAAGACATTTCTTGTCTTGCAAGTGGTTGGAGAGATTTCCAAAGGCTTTCATATCAAGGCTTTCCCCTACTCCTGCACCCCCACAAATAAAAATGAATTCAAGCCTGGACCAGAGCAAGAAGCCTTAAAGTGAAAGCAATCGGTGTGTGGGAGAATGCCTAAAGAGTAGATACCAGTAGCAACACTTATAGGAATGCTGGGACATGGGCCAGCATTGAAGCAGGAATGCTGATCCTGGGACCTGTTTACTAAACCAAGATCCTCACAGTGGCTGAAGTGATCTTAGATCAGATGTGTGTCTGACTTTCTGCTGAAGTAAATCCTCTTTGAAAAAAAGCTTCTCTAATCTAGACCTACAGGATTCCCACAGATTAGAATCAAACAATAAACTGGCAATCTGCTAAGGCAAAGCCACCGTGAGCCGGAAGCAGCATAAACAACATACGCTAGATTCCGATCTCCATGATGATTGGAAGGACAGGACTTTTCAGATACAGAATACAGAACAGCTATATATGAAATGTTTAAAGAAATAAAAGATGCAATCACACAGATGGGCTGGCAACAATAGGCTAGCAGTAATAACCAGGAAGGTTCTTTTAATGCAACTTCTATAAATAAAAATATAATTATTGGAGAGAAAAAACTCAAATGGACTAGTTAAACAGTAGAGTAAATCTAGCTGAAGAGATTAGAGATTACCCAGAATGCAGTATAAAGAGAGAAGGAAACAGAAAATATGAAAGAGAAATTCAGTGTTTGGAGGCTAGAATGTGAAGGTCAAACACAAATCTAAATGGAGTTTTAGAATAAGAGAAGAAAGACAGAGGGAGACGGAGAGGAAGGAGCGGAGGTGGGGGAAGAGAGAGAGATTGAGAGAGAGAGAGAGAGAGAGAGAGAGAGAGAGAGAGAGATTTGGGAAAAACAGATAATGGCATGAATCTTCCAAGGCTGATGAAAAGCATAATAACATATTTCCAGGAATCATAACATATACTAAGAAGGATATTTTAAAAAGAGGAAACTCCTGCCTAAACACATCATAATTCAACTGCAGAACACCAACTGTCAGGAAATTTTAAAAGGGACAAGAAGGAAAAGACGGGTTGTCCTCAGAGGAATGACGATTAGGCTAACAGTTGCCTTCAACAATGAAAATCAGAAGACAGTGGAATACTAGTTTTTAATTGTTGAGAGAAAATAATTTACAGCTTAGAATGGTGTAGTAAAAAGGTCATATTTTAGGAAGGAGGGTGAAATTAAGATATTTACAAATATACAAAAATAGAGGGATTTACTAAAATATCTTCACTAAAGGAGTGTCTTCTAAAAGATGATCTTAGTTACGAAAAAGGAATATTGAGCAATAAAAACATATACACATGTAAACAAACATGAAAAAATGTAAAAACATATATACAGATGACCAAATAGTATTTGAGAAAAAGGAAATACTAATGTTGAATTTATAGAGTTAAGAAAAAATGACAGAAGTAAAATATTGGACAACAATCACATGCAAGTCAGGGGAGATCAGAGCTCAAATCTCTTAGAATCCTTAAGAGCAATATTAGAGAAAAGGGGTTGGCAAACTTCTTCTGTAAAGGGACAGATAGTAAATATTCTAAGTTTTGCAGACCAGATAAACATTGTCACGACTATGAAAGTCTGCCATTGTAACATGAAAGCAGCCACAAACAGTACACAAATGAAAGAACATGCTGTGTTTCATTAAATCTTTATTTACATTGTATACCTGAAACTAACATAATATTGTATGACCACTATACTTTAATAAAAAATGTTTTTAAAAAAGAAAAATCTTACTTACAAAGGCAGGTGGTGGGCAGATTTGATCATTGGGCTATGGTTCGTCAATCCCTGTTCTATAGCAAAGTTAAAATATTATTTAAATCTTGACTATGTAAGTTAAATATATATGATAAAATTTAAGAGTAATCACTAAATGAATAAAAATAGAGTCTATAAATTCCAAACAAGTGAAAAGGAACAATAAAATAAGAAAATAAATAAATACACCCCGAGACAGACAATAAACCACAAACAATCCAAAAAATGGCAAGGAATGAGAAAGAAAAAGAATCGCAGAAAAACAGGGCAAATAAAAAAAAAATCAGGTGGCAGACAAGTCCAAATATACTACATACTATTACTCACCACATATACAAGTGAATTAACCTAGCCAGTTAAAAAAAGAAAAACAGAAATTATCAGCATGTTTTTAAATGTAGCTCTATGTCCAGAATACAGAAGGGCAGAAAGTAACATGTTAAAAAAAAAAAAAAAGACACACAGGGCAATTACCCAAAGAAAGCTACACTGGGGAATACAGACTTTAAAATTAAAAGCATGATCAGAGTTAGAAGGGGTCACTAGATCCTTGTAAAGAATTCAATTCCTCAGAAAGATAAAACAATTGTAAACTTGTATGCACCTAATAAAACAGCCTAAAATGCATAAATATTGGCAGGGGAAACAGCCCATTGGGAGACCCTAGAAGTAGGCAATGATTTTAGGAGCTTAATGAGATTGAGCACTTAAGTAACCAGACTCATAAAATCATGTGCTCCCTATTCTTAAAAGTAGAGCCACACTCCAAAATAGAGTAATGTTAACACCACCTAACACCACGAAGAAGAGTGTATGTGTGAGTGTGTTTTAAACTTAATTAATTAGAGAGATTCCCAAGGGGGCATAGGGGTGCTAGAGGATTCCTATTTGCATAATAACCCAGAGGCTGGCTGGAATCTATTATTAGAGTCCCTGCACATGAGCCCTGGAAAAAACGAGTAGAGATGAGACCATATGGCCAGCACAAGAAGAGAGCTAGTGTGGTCATTTCACAAAAGTAATGCTCATCCTACAAAAAAGCTTCATTTATTTCAGAAAACGATGACTTGACCAGCTAAGGCAGGTGTTAGGAACACTGGGAAGAATCCAGAAGAAAAAAAAACCACTCAAAACACAATGCTGAGGTCATTATTCATCATTCCCATCATCTTCATCAGTCAGTCAGTTCAGGCCTCAGTGGGGTGTATGTAATATTGAGATTACCTGCTCTTGGCCTTCAGAGATCAACTGTACCCTTATGAACAAAGGCAACAAATCAATGAAAAGAACAAAACTGTCCATCTCTTCATATACATGACTTATCTCCGAAAGGGTTGAATCTAGGACTGGTGATGGCTCAGAGGCTCTCAGTATGGCAGAGGCTGAGTCTGCTAAGAAATGGGGGGTGGGAGAGACTAAGGGAAACTCATGAAACATGGCTGTTCTGAAATTCAAGGATGAGTCAAAGAGGTAGGGCTGAGGGCATGGAAAGCAGGTTGCTGCAGAAGTAGTGAGGTGTGCTGGTCCTCTTCTGTTGTCGCACCACCCTCGGCCCTCAGATCTATTCTCCCACCTCTCCCTGCTTTGATCTGTGCCAAGAGAAGTCTCGCCTCGCGGATGGCATCCCCTGGTCTCACTTGCTGACTGGTTTCCCGAAGAGACTGAGGAATGGGAGGCCCTGGCAGGAAGGTGAGAGCAGGAGAAGAAAGCAGTGAGGTTCTTTCTTCCTTGTTCTCTCTCTGCTTTGGTAGTGCATCCCTTCAGGACTCCACTGAACCGCCAAAGATCCTTTGGACATAGACAGCCCTACCATCATCATAATAGCTAGCATTCACTTAGTGCTTACTATGCCTCAGTACTTACTATAACCCAGCACATGATATAGATGAACTTGTTGAATCCTCCCAACATCCCCATGAGGTAGATATTTACAGATGGATAACTGTGACACAGAAAGGTTAACTAACTTGTTCATGGGCGAAGTCAATCACTAGATGTAGAGCTGGGATTTCAACCTAGGCTGTTTGACTCAAGGGTCAAAGTTCTCAACCTCCAATAGAAGTATAATGCAAGCCACGTATGCAATTTAAATTTTCTACTAGCCATATCAAAAATGTGAAATAAGTGAAATTAATTTTACTAATATATTTTATTGAACCCAATATATCCAAAATATCATTTCAACATGTAATCAATATTTTATAAATTATTAAGATATTTTGCATTTTTTTTTCTTTTTGTATGAATTCTTCAACATCTGGTATGTATTTTATACTTAGAACATATCTCGTTTCGGATGCAAAATTTTCATGGGAAATGCTTTATCTGTATTTAGATTTCATAAAAGGTACAGTTGAAAAAGTAAGTTAATATACTCAAGTTGTTCCAAACATATTTAAAAGCTTTCCAATAACCAAATGAAATAATAGTTTTAATTTTTATTTTTTAATAAGCTTTTTATTTTAGGATAATTTTATATTCACAAAAAAGTTGCAAAGATAGTACAGAGGTTCCCATATATGACTCATGTGTTTCTCTATTGTCAACATCTTACATTACCATGGACGTTTTTCACAACTCAGAAAACAACATTGATATATTACTATTAACTAAACTTCGGTCTTTATTTGTATTTCACCAGTTTTCCCACTAGTGCCTTGATTCTCTTTCAGGATCCAATCCATTGCATTTATTCATATGTCCTTAGTCTCTTGGTCTATCGTAGCTTCTCAGACCTTTCTGTTCTCTTTTTGTGACTTTGATAGTTTTGAGGATTTTGAAGGACAATTTTGAGGTCAGGAGTTTTGAATAGTGTCCCTCAATTGAGATTTGTCTGATGTTTTTCTCATGATGACACTGGGGTAATGGGTTTTGGGAAAGAAAACCACAAAGGTAAAGTGTCATTCTTGTCACATAATATCAAGGGTCTGTGCTATCAACATGACTTATTACTGGTGATGTTGACCTTGATCACCTGGCTGAGGTGGTGTTTGAACATACTTATGCACTCCAAGTTACTTTTTTCTCCCCTTCCATACTCTGTTCCTTGAAAACAAGTCACTAAGCACAGCCTAGACTTAAGGATGGTGCGGGTGTGTATGGGGGGTGGGTCTTGGGGTTAAGCTCTGAGTATCAGTTTTAAATTTAAGTTCATTAAGACTAAATAAAACTAGTTCCTCATCACATTAGCCATATTTCAAGGCTTCTATATTGGATAGTGCATCACTGTGCATTACCACATTTCAATATTCAAGGCAAGAGTCAGCTATTGAGAAGGTGAGGTGCTGAAGAGGAAGCTAATGGGCCTGAGTTAACTGGAAGGAGGAGTGATGATGAGAGATGAAAGGATCTTAAGCAGAATTATTGAAGGACAGGAGAAGGCCAAGGCCAAAAGATAAGTTAGCAAGAAGCAGTAACACAACATGGTGTGTGTGTGTGTGCGCGTGTGTGTGTGCGTGTAGAAAGAGGAGAGGGTAGCAATGGAGAAATATTCCAGAGAATATGCACTTTAACTGTGCTCAAATTGAGCCCTAGATTTTTGTTAAAAAGTCTGAACTCACAAATCTGGGCTCATGTTTCAACTGTGTCATTTCTTAGCTGTGTGATGATCTTGGGTGAGCCACAAATGCTCTAAGCTTGTTCCCTCATCCGTAAAATGGGGTAGGATATAATACTTACCTCTTGGAGACATTGTGAAGATCAAAGGATATATATTTTAAAGGACTTCATAAATGGTACTGTAATCTGCAATTGGAAAGGTATTATGGGATGGTGTTGGTGGGAAGTGATAATTAGCTGTTCTGTTGGAAAATTGAGGTGTGTTGGTTCCTCTTTTGCCCTCCCACCCCCCAGATCCAGTCTCTGCCCCCCTCTGCCCCATTCTGTGCCTCAGGAACTTACACACAGCATCACCCAATTTCCTTTGCCACTTGGAATCCAGCAGGGATTGGCCAATGTCAGACACCAGCAGGAGCTCTGAGTGGCAGGAGACAGAAGTGAGGAGATTTCCCCCCTGTTCTCTCCCTGCTTTAGCGTCCTGTCTTTGGTAGTGCCTTTACCCCTCCAGGATTACAGTTAGCACTGGGAGGCCCCTCCTCCATGGCTCCAAATCTCACCTAGTTCAAGAAACACATCTCCTTCCTTCTTCCCTTTGGCCTTAGGGATGGCAACAGCTCCCTGCTCTTGCTGGTACCTAAGTGCCTCACTGTCATGGTTCCCCTAACTTTGCCTTAGTGTGTTGTTCTTTCATTGAGCTTTCTTCATTTAAATCATCTGGTATGAATTCTATATCCTGCTTAGACCCTGACTGTGGTGTAGAACATGATGAGGAAGAGAATGTTGAGAGTAAAATAAAGGATCAGCTGAAGGAAGCGAGAGCGTGAGGGGATGGCAATAATGCAAGGACTGTAGTGATTGAACTGGGGCTGAATTAGGCTCAAGACCAACATGTTGTCAATAAAATCAAAGGAGAAAAGACACTTTGGAGTAAAGTTATCTAGAGATGCCAGTGGTGTAGGTGAGGTTGAGCATGGAGAGTGGGAAGAGTTCAAGGCTAACTCAAGGTTTCCATACCAAGTGCACCAAGAAGTCAGCTAGACCACAAGACGTGTAGCCCCCAGCCAAGCAAAAGGTACTATTCACAATGACAAAGACTTCAAGAGGCCATGCTTGTTTTAGAAAAGAGCATGGCTATTGGATTCATGCAAGTGTGGTCCTGGTTTCACAACTGACTGACTGTGTGTCCTTGGGAGATTTAATAGGTCTCTCTGTGCTTTTTAAATATGGAAAGTGAGGTAGAGTTGTGGGATTTAGAGGGGAAAAAACCATTTATTCATTCATTCATAGTCTACAAGTATTTTCTGAGTGCCAGACACTATTCTATGTCCAGCAGTAAATGAGACAGATAAAGTCCCTGCCCTGAAACATTCTAGTAAGGAGAATAGACAATGAACAAGTAAACTGTCTTAAGTCTGGTTCCCTGGAAACAAGCTGCAATGAAGATCTGCATGGTGGAATGGATGCTCTTAGGAAAGATGCTGGTAAGAGAGTAAGAGAAGAAAGCTCGGCAGGGAGAAGCTGAACTGTGATGCCGGTGTAACAGAGTCTTCAGTTGACCCCACAGAAGCTCTGGAACTTGCAGCAAGGCAAGTATTTTGGCCTTTATACCCCTACTTGGACCAATCATTAAATCCAGGCTGCCCTAGGCAAGGGATGCGATCAAAGCCTATGTGGTCCCTTCCAAGGACAATTCTTAGAGTGACACCCAGCTGAAAACACTCAGCAGCCATCATTCCCAATACCCAGAGGAATGAGAACCCTAGTCCTGAAAGAAGGATCTGGAGGGTACCAAAAAGCATCTGTTACATAAATAGAGAACTGAACATGATAATTTCAGGTAGTAAGAGGTGCTATGAAGATAACAAAACTGGGTAAAGTGATGGATGGGAGAGTGGGGCTCTTACATTAGATTAGGTAGTTAGAAAAGGCTGTGGCACATCATAGCTGCTCAATAAGAATTGATTCATTATTGGGCAGAGGACCTGAACAGACACTTCTCCCTAGAGGACATACAAATGACCAACAAATATATGAAAAGATACTCAACATCGCTAGCTATTAGGAAAATGCAAATCAAAACCACACTGAGATACCATCTCACACCTGTTAGAATAGCTGTAATCAACAGGACAAGTAATAACAAATGCTGGAGAGGATGCGGAGAAAAATGAACCCTCATACACTGCTGATGGGACTGCAAATTGGTACAGCCACTATGGAAAACAGTATGGAGGTTCCTCAAAAAACTAAGAATTGATCTATCATATGATCCAGTAATCCCTCTACTGGGTACTTACCCCAAAGACTTGAAAACCCATATCCATAAAGATATTTGCACACCGATGTTCATAGCAGCATTATTCACAGTGGCCAGGACATGGAAACAACCGAAGTGTCCTATGATAGATGATTGGCTAAAGAAACTGTGGTACATATATACAATGGAATATTACTCAGCTATAAGAAGAGATGAAATACTGCCATTTGCGACAACATAGATGGACCTTGAAATGATCATACTAAGTGAAATAAGCCAGACAGAAAAGATTGAAAATCGCATGATATCAGTTACATGTAGGATATAAACCTAAAAGCAACAATGAACAGGACAAACAGAGACTCATGGACTTGGACAATGGACTAGTGGTTACCAGAGGGGAGGGAGGAAAGAAGAGGGGGAAAAAAATTTTTTTTTAATAAAATAAGAAATAAAACTCGGGGAAAAAAAAGAATTCGTTCATTGCCTTTCTTTTTATTTTATTGAGACTGATAGATATATGGATATCAACCCATCATGAGAAATATATGGTGCACTTCTCTGGATGAGGCAGACTCCTAGATGCTATAGAGGTTGCAGAAAAGTAGAATACATTATCTCTGTCTCTAAGGAGCTTGAGGAATATAGTTGAAGAAGCTAAGAGATATAGAAAATTAGCGAACAATACCAGATGGTATAGTGTTAGTGCTGATAAATAATACAAACAAGGCTAGGAGTGTTCAGATCCTTGAAGCTTAGGTAGAATGTCACAGGTTTCAAAAAAGAGTCAGTAGAGTAGCTTTAGTCAAGAAGAATAACAAGCAAAAATCAGTGATCTGGGACTGGGCATGGAATATTTGAGTGTGTGATTTGTGGGTTGGGATCAGCAGAACCAGGCTGTTGTCCCTTTGTTCTGGCCTGTGATGTTCTTCTAAAGCATTATTGAGTTTGTCCAGTTGCCTGGACTCAAACTCCCAAGCAGTTCCGGAGCTTCTTGATAGTAGTCAAAGAAGGCTGAGAGATTGAATCAAGTAACTGTGAGAATGAGGGTCCTGTCAATGGAGGTGGGACTTGAAGGCGGATGGAATATGGGATCACATTCCTTGAGTGAGGTTGGGAACGAGATGTAGTTTTGGAATAATATCTGTAGAACTAATGTCTTGAAACTAGGAAGGAAGGTGAGAGTTCTGAGAACTTATGAGAAAAGGGTGGAGGTTTGGTTCTGACAGACATATCTCCAGCACTTGGAAAATAGACTCAAGAGGAACAAGCTTGGGTCCTTGAAAATGTATGTCCTAAAGCATTTTCAGAAGGTAAGAGCAGTCAGCAAGACCCATAGGCATCAGGGTGAAAGAGAAATGGCAGCAGTTTCTGAGACTTGGCCCTGGTGCATTTTGTTTTTTTGGTTTGAAAGACTTTGTTGGCAGCAGGGGTCTGTGCATTCCAAGGGTTTGAACTTGAAGGGGATGTCATTTTTGTTAACCTTTAACCAAGAAGGCAGTCAGAGAGTAGATAAATTATTTGCTCAAGGAGGAATAATGGTTGCATTCAAAGAGAGAATAGATTACTGAGGCACTACTGTGAACGACCCCATGACCCTTCTCTTCATTGGAGGATTGATGGAGAAAAAGTTCCCCACTTTTTCTCTGGGCACTACTGGTGAAGTCCTAGGAGTACTAAGGAAAGGGTGACAGGGAAACTTGAAAAATTAGGAAGGATATGAATCAATTAAACAAGGAGGCATTTACCCAAGACTTCTAAAACAACTAAAGAAAATGTATTAACCTTCTAATGAAAATATTGTTATCCAATTCATCATTGGAAACAGCTCTTTTGATTACCACTGCATTCACCATTTTAAGAAGTTGCTTAGCAGGATCCAGGACCTTGGGATTTCATCAGTAAAACCTACTTGTTGTAGGTCAAGAGGCAGTGTTAGAAGGATTTAGATGGAAAGGAATAGAATTTGTCCCATTGTTTTGAAGTATGGTTAGGAAGGTGTAAAGTCAGAACCTGCTCTCATGTGGTAGACAGTGAGTTAGTGATCCAAGTGTCTAGTTTAGACTCCTCAAAGATTACTAGAAAAGGGGAGAGTAGAGGTCAGAGGACTGAGGAGCAATAGAATGGCAGATTGGTATGTACTTAAAAAGCATAAAGCTGAATAAGGTTAATAGCCTAGTTAACAATACTGTAGCAACACCGATTTCCTGGTTTTGATATCCTACTACTGTCACATTACATGTCACCATTGGGGGAAGCTAGGGGAAGGGTACAAGGGCCTCTCCGTGCTATCGCTGCCACTTCCTGTGAGTCTATAATTATTTAAAATAAAATATTTAAAAGAAGTGTTGCCTGAGAGGGAGAACAATCCTCATAAACTATAATGAGTATTTGTGTGGCTCTTTACAGTTAGTTTTAACGCTTTCACATAGGTTATCTCATTGGCATCGCCCAACAACACTGTTAGGTGGCAAAGATGTACTATTATCCCTATTTTATAGATGAAGACACTAAGGCTCAGGCAGATAAGGCAACTAACCTGTGGTCACAGCGAGCAAATTGCAAAGGCAAGGCTCAAATTCATGTTTTCAAGTTCCAAATGCCATGCGTGATTCCTTGAGTCCAAATCCATCTGGCCTAGGTTGGACCCTGAGACAAGGATTTAAGGGCAAGAAGCTTATTTGAGAGGTGGTCTGAAGGCTGGTAGGGGAGCAGGGAAGCACAGCAGGAAAGAGTACATCATGCAGCATGTTGCTTCTAGGGTCAACTGGGGCTCGCTCCCACTGGAGAGTGCTGGGGGCTGGGTCAGAACATGCCTCGGGGTTACACCCAACCAAAGGAGAAGAAACCAGTGTATTGCCTGTCATTCTGTCTAATAGCAAGTGAGGGGACCTCTCATGGAGTGCTTATTCCACTGCCCCTCTCGGTTACTCAGTTCTCAGGCCAAGAGAAAACCTCAGGCAGAGAGTCACAGATGCTCCTTGAATTAGGATGCTGACAGCATATAGTGGAAAGGTTCATGTACATGGGATGTGGGCAGGGTCCCCACCAACAGTGACTGTCCCTTTGTTCTAACATCCATTCCCTAAACCTACTGCCACTCAGACTGTTTCCTCCCATCCTAGAATACTCTCCAACCACATACACACATACAGATAGGTTGAAACAAGGGAGAGATGGGTGCCTTTATCTTGTTTATTGGTCCCTGGAGTCAGCATCTAAGAGAGAAAGAGCAGCAAAAAAGATGTGTGTGCATGTGTATGCTTGGAGACTAGATGTGTGCATATCTGTGTCTTTTTACACATCCTTATTGTTAGGGTCTAGCAAATTATTCCAAAAGCAATATGAGGCTGAGGAGAAGATATGAATGTTCATGTCCTCTGGGCCAGATGTTAAGTCAGATGTTAAGGTTAGTTGGCGGTTTCCATTATACCAACATAAGCCAGGCCCATCTATTGGGATTCCTTTAGAAAGGTCTAAATATGAAAAAAAGCAATTGGCTAAGAAACAAGGTTGCAGATAGCATTTTATTTAGTTTGGTGGAAACTACAGAGCGGGGTAATGCCATTCTGGAAAAATGGGCTAGTTAAATGATCATGTGATGGAGGGTGGAAGAAATCAGCTGAGGCCTTTCTCGTGGTGATTGCCGCCCACTAAAGAATTGATTGGCTCATTCCTTATTCATATGGTACTTCTTCTCAAGGGTGCACACTGATATATTCTTCATCTCTGTGGGCTAATTTAATCATCATATGCACACTCTAGAAATTAGTGTTATTTCCCCGACTTGTGCCTGAAATAGACATTTCAGACATTTATAATTCTCAGTCATTCTAATCCAGTTGTTTGCCCAAGTATGTTGTCAATTAGAGCCATTTTGCTGTGTTTGATACCATGAAGTGAAACACATGTTCTGATCTTTTAAAAATTATTTTAAATAGCAAAGATATACTTTGTTTCCTTATTATAGTCATTCAAAGGCAGCTGATGGAATCTTTCTCAACTGTTTAGCCAACCATAAAAATTTGACCCTTGATTTAAAATCAAATAAAAATATCCAGGGGATATAGTGACTTGAAATATAGAACTTTTTTTTTTAACTCCAGAAAACTTCAACAGCTTTCATTCATTGTATCCTCACGGGTTTTTTTCATATTTATAAGATGCTAAAAGATTGTGATACTAAGTCATGGATCATAAAATGGTGTTCAGTCTTGGTACATGTAACATCATTTTGTTTCCCAATTTAGCATCAATTCCTTCTAAATCATAGCCATATTCTTGCATTCAATATTCTCACATTTCTTAAGCCTAACTATAAACAAACATAAAACCTCTTTAACCTAGAAAATACATTGGATTTATCCACATTTTGATTCCAGGCTTCTCTGTGCTCTTCAAACTTTGGGATTTCATTTTTGTTTTTCCCTCTCCAATTTTTAAATCATAAAGTAGAAACCACATCTGCTAACAACTCGATACTCTTAGATCAGATCTGCCTCTTTGGCAAGGGGCTGGCAACTGAAGAGATCTGTCTCTTGATGAAGACAATGCTGGACTCACTAGGGGCCCATAAGAGTTTCCCAGAAAGAGGACCCGAGGTGTCAATCTACATCCCTTTACAAAATATAATTTCTCTCCAGTGTGTGAACAGAGAGGAACTTGCTGTAAGCAATGCTTACCAGACATGAGCACTGGGAGAGTTATGCTGTTCTGCTAGTAGCATATCAACAGACACTTAGCTATGATGATTTTTCAATAATTTACTACCAAATGGATGCACCTGAATAACTGAACACAAAATGAATAACTAAGGGATGTGCAAATGCAATATTAAACAGCAGAGGCTACAATATAATTATGAACAAATATTAAGCAATACCAACAGAGTCTTCCATTTAACTTATTTTTTTAAAGTAATTTGGGATACAATATGACAATTTTGGCTCGGCCAAGAAGAGGCAATTCAAAAGCAACCCAGCCAATCAATCATCGGAATCAGTTTATTAAAGAGAAGCCATTTGAACTGTCAAAAAGTGCCAGAGGTAAAGTCTATATATATGCCTGTAAATATAGCAATGCCCTTAGGAAAGGTGGGTCTTTATCTCAGTGGGACCCAGGTTCTTGGAGAAAGGGACCCAGGAGACCTACTGTCTTAGGGGAGAGTAGAGACTGTACCCCAACACTCGCCTTTTGGTTAGGAGTTCTCTATCTGGGAAGCTATAATGAATTCCTGGTGAACTCAGCATTTTGTCTTAAGCCAGAGACAGAGGTCCTCTTAAATTGCCAGATTTTACAACAGCCCTTTTATTCAGAATTTTTACAAATTACTTTTTTTTCCTGAGGTACACCTTACAGGAGAGTGTACAAATATGGAGTATACAGTTTAATGAATGTTTACCGATGTCTACGCCCATGTGATCTACACCAGATCAAGATACAGAATATTTCCAGAGCCCCAGACAGCTCACTCATGCCCCCCTCAG
>NW_024354498.1:4933840-4994621 GCF_902729225.1 Pteropus medius
CAAAGGCCACCCAGGTGGGAGAAACAGTGTGAACAAAGTATTGCTGGGGGTGTGAGGGAAGGGGGCAGCAAGACTCGATTAGAGTAGGACTTTCCAGCCTGTTCTCCATGATGGTCAGCAGTGAAACTTATAATATTTACATACTCATGGGGTCACTGAAGCTGGTTGCGGCTGGACCCTGGAGGTCACCAGCCAAGTCCTGAGATCCAAGGTGAGACAATATTTTGGCACACGTGAAACCCATTCCCAGCACCTGTGAGATGCTCAGGATTTGAGTGGCATCAGCGGCCTTGGGAGCTGATTAGAAATGCTGAATCTCTGATCTCCCTACCCCACCCCAAACTCACTGAATCAAAATCTGCATTTTAATCAGCTGATTGAGATGCACCTAGCATTAGAGAAGCCCTGGATTAGAGAACTCAGGGTAGCCCAGCTTTCTAGATAGAGGGAAGGGTATAGCCACCTCAGTTCTCAGACCCAGTTACACATTAGAGCCTCGTGGGTGGCTTTTTAAAATTCCTGATATCTGGGTCAGAGTGGCTCAGTTAAAGCAAAATCTCTGCAGGGGCCTTGAGGAATCAGCATTATTTTTAAATTCCCAGATGATTTTATTGTGCATTCAGGGTTGAGAACCAAGGGGCTAGGGAAGAACCCCAAACAGGGCTGGAAATAGAGACTGAGGCCACATGAAGTTCTTGATGGGGGTCAGGTCCTTTTTTCCCAGCATAGCACACGTAGCAGTTAAAGACATGGGCTCTGGAGCAATGTCGGCCTGCCTGAGTTCAAATCCCGCTTTGTGCCACTTGCCAGGCAAAGACTTAACCTCTTTGTCTCTGTCTCTTTACAATGAGGAAGACAATAGTAGTAACTATGCCATAGGGTGTTTAAGAGGCTTAAATGAGTTAAAATATAAAGTGCTCATTATAGTGCTTGGCACACAGTCAGTTCTATGTATTTGTTCATTTAAATACATAATTTATTCTTTCTGATGGAGATCATGGAAGGTTTCTCATTTTCCTGTTGCCCAACTCATCCTAGGTGCTAGGTTCTTGGGCAGCAACCGCACCTCCTATTAGGCGCTCAATACATGTGTGAGGAATGTATGACTGAATGGTTACAATGCCCCCTTGTGTAGTTAGTGGGAACAAATAACAAAACACACAGTCGGTTCTCTATATTTGTATGGGTTAGTGTGATCAAATGTCCCAGTTTGTCCAAGAAGGAGGAGTTTCCCTGGACATAGGACTTACAGTGCTAAAACTGGTGAAATCCCAGGAAAAGTGGGACTAGTGAGTTACCCTAAGTGTGGGCACACTCCAGATGTTCATTTCCTAAAAATAGTGTTTCCAAATAAGCACAAGGAGAGACTTTCAAGGCCGACTCATTTCTGTGTACATAACAAAGGCAGTGGTGATTTCCTTCCTGGCCACGGTGTGTGCGTGTGTGTGCGTGTGTGTCTCTGTGTATGTGTGCATGTGCATGTATGTACACACACACACCAATAATAGTAATAGCTGAAATGTATGCACCATGGTAAGCAGTTTGCACGCTTAAGAGGAAGCATGAGATAGCCTGGTTCAAATCCTGGTTATGCCATTTGACAGTTTTGTGATATTGGGTATGTTTCTCAGCCTTTCTATGCCTCAGTTTCTCTGTCTGCAAAATGGAGATAATAACGATAGTCACCTTTCAGAGTCGTTAGGAGAATAGACATGTTCATATATGAGAAGAATTTAGAAATGTGTTGGACACTTAAATTCTATTGATGTTAGAAATTATTATTATTATTATTATTATTGTTATTATTATTATCATTGCTATCATTATTAGTACTACCATAAAACCTGAATCCCTCCTCTGCTTCTCTCTCTTTCTCATCTCCCAGCCTCTTCCCTTGGCCACGAGCCATCTGCACCCTGCCTTATGTTTCTTCCTCCTGCTCTCTCCTTCCCTCACCAGAAGGACCATCAACAATTTTACCCTGCTGAGATGGACAGAGCCCCCAGTCCACCCTCAGACACATGAACTGAACACATACCTTGTGTTTTATGCCAGTGCAGCATTATGAATCTGTGTTAAACGGCACTAATGTGAACATAGAAAATCAATACACCTATTTTTCTCCTTTGATTGGTGTATCAGAGCCAAGAGGTAGATGGCAGTGGATGTGAATATCAGTAAACATGTGATAAGTTCTGTTCCCACAACCTTAAAGATGAGATGGAGAATCATAAGCCGATCACTATTAAAACGAAGTTATTCACGTTTGAAGAATGAGCAAGAGTGCTAAGTAATATAGGTTTCCGGTAGAGCAGTAAAGCATTTCTGAATGTTCTCCCATTCACTATTTCTCATCCATGATTTGGATGAAAGTATAAAAGCCACATATCATATATGCAGGAGATTAGAAAAATAGCAAATACTTTAAATGGAGAGTAGGGATATAAAACTATCATGACCCTTGAAGCAACGGGTAAAATATAACCAGACGAAATTAACATAGATAGATGTAAATCTTGTGCAAGTGTCCAAATAAAACCTCATTTGAACATATGTAAATTAATATATTATTACATTATATATCATACAATGAATGCATTAATTATTACATATTACATATGATCATATAATAAATAATATAATGGCATATAATATATTACTACATATATATAGCTTACAACTTTGCATATTGCTTTGGACCCAGAAATTCTGTTCCTAGGAATTTACCTTAAAGAAAAGTATGTGGGTGAGTGGGTAGAGGGAATGATAAAGAGAGAGCCTAGAAATAAAGTCAATGCAGAACTAATAATAATATTAAAAAACTAAAGAGAAGCCTAAATATGTCAGTAGGAATTGATAACTAAATTATGATGAATGTAAACAAAAGAAAATGAACAATCTTTAAAGATCGTGCTGCACCAACAGTGTTTCTCAAACTAGTATCTGAAAACCTTATGCAATAGAATTTTCTGGGATGCTGGTTAAACATACAGGTTTCTAGGCCCTCCCTAGAATACTGAATGAGCATCACTGGGGGAGGATCTAAGGAAATATGTTTTTAACGAGCACCCTCAGATAATTCTAATATACAACACTTAAAATTTAGGAATAGCTGTATTAAAATACATTTAATGGCATAGGAAAGTGTTCATGATATAATAAGTTACACAAAAAGTTCCAAAACAGGATGATCCCTTTTACGTAAAAATGCATATTGTGTAGAAGAAATCATGGAAAGATAAAGGCCAAAATGATAGCCATGGTTAATTTAACATTATATGGAAAGATGGTGTCCAGATAGATAGTTCTACTTTACTCTGTACTTGTCATATAATAACTGGAGTATTCCATTCCAGGGGGTAAAATCTATTTAGATTCAAACAGTATTGGATCTAAGGACAATGGAGAGGAGTCAAAAAAGATTTGAAGTTTAGAAGAATGGTGATTCATTAATGGAACAAGGAATTCACAAAGATAGGCTGGTTTAGGGAAGAAACATGAATTGAATAGCTTTTGAACATGGCAAGTTGGAGGTAGTACTAGTGGCACATCCAGCAGGAAACAGCCAAAAGGCAGTTGGGATTCTTGGTCTAGAATTCAAGAAATTGAGTGGGGCTAGAGATATCAATTTAAAGACAATAAAATTTGTAGCGTTGCATTAATGAAGGAGTAATATCAAAGAGAGATAGAAGAAAAGGTGGCCAAGGTCAACTCTCTAGAGAATGCCTTTGACTAAGTGGAAAGGAAAAGAAGGAAAGCCAGTAAAGGAATAAAAGAGAGCATGATCAGAACGGTAGACAATGAACCAGGAAGCTCCAGAGGAGAGTTTTGGGGAGGAGAAGAAGTCAAAGAGGATGAAGACAAAGAGTCAGCCACTGTACTGGACAAAAAGGTCAGTGGGGCCTTCCACAGAGTTGTGGGTCTCGGTCCTTTCATAGAACTTTTAGTCACTCTGTGCAGTATAAATTTTTGATTGCTAATTTATATTTCCCCTCCCTGCATTTTTCCTTTTCTTTCCCGACTCTGCTTATTTTCCATGGTGAGAGTTTGAGGCTGGACAAAGAGTAGAAGTTACTTACAAAACATTTCCCTTCCTGACTTTTGTTTCCAAAAGCCTCAGTCCCTCCAGGTAATAGCATCCTAGAGTGTGAGGCAAGAGAGACTACTTTTAAGGAAAATGAAGGATTTTCCTAATACAAAAAGAACTTTCTCTGTCTTGGGACAGGAGAGATGTCTGAGAGCCTGGAGAGCCATGAGTCCCTACATTATTCATCCTGGCAGTACTAAGAGAGGCTGATTTCAGACAATAGAGCTGAGGGAGGGAAGTTGGACCAAGAGTTAGGATCCCAGTCAGCCAGAGCTTCCCCAGCCCCTGGTATATCCATGAACGAGGGAGCTGAAGGAACCTTAAAGTCTGGGTCTGTGACATCTTAAGAATACCTTTGGACCTGCCTGAGGTCCAGAGAGTCACTCTGATGTCTTAACACTGCCCAAGACCCAGAACTTTGACACACCCCAAAGAGTAGGGGAGAAGACCCAAGAATCTCTGGGGCTGAATTTTCCACCAGGTTGACAGAAAGGGGCTGGTCGCTTTATTGAGATAATGACAGTGTTTCTTGCTCACCTGACTTTGTGGATTGAAATTTACGTCTACTGCACTTGAGGAAGCATTTTCTCAAGCAAGATTAGTGCTTTCTTCCCCTGGGAAGAAAACCAGGGCAGAATGAGGAGCTCCAAATGTGGCAACTGGTGTATACATAATAGTCAGATGTCTAGAGGAGGGTAAAAGACAGTGACCTTATTGTCAGAGAAAATGAATTCTCGTCCATCTCTGCTGCTTCAGCTTCCTGCAACTTCGGCCAAGATGTTCCATCTCCCTGGGCCTCAGTTTCCTCTTATGTAAAATGAAAGCATTAGATTAAGTGACTGCTTGGACTCCTCCAACATCTGGACATGCTTTGGCTTGATTCTCTCCTTTCTCTTAGCAACCTGAGTTTCTTCTGAGAAATGAGGTTAAACAGGCCTATCACTGTTTCGCTACTATCAACTAGCCTAGCACATGGGAGAAAACCAGCAAGCCAGGGCACCTTGCATTACTGAGGAGGCTACAAGAGTGCATTTTGATCTGCACAGCTCCAGGACTTCAGAGACGGTATCTGAACCTCTTCAGATTTAATTGAGGCGGGCAGAGGGTGATGAAATCACCAAGTTAGCTCTTTAAGGCTGGGCCATCCAGTGAAGATGGGTTTGCATATTAGTCTCAGAGGGCTTATTTATCACTCTGGAGAGCCATTTCTCATTAACACAATGTCAATACTGCTGGGGATTCGCTAGACCACCTTTGGAAGAGGTTAAATTACCTTTTAATCAGTGTATGGAAGAACAAAGCTTCTGTTCCATCATGGCATAGCAGCCTTGCTAATTTGACATCTTATAAAAGCCAAGGCAGCTCTAACTACACCTGTGTGATATAGCCAGGATTATTTCCAGAGAAGCAGAAGACAGGAAAGGAGGGTTTCTGTGGCTGTTATCCCAACTGGCATAATTGATGTGGGTGCAGTGGGTTATAGCTAATGGTCTGTGTTTAATTATGGAGGCAGTGACACAGGCTTCCAGGATGATAAGGCACTAACCAGATGATGTAGCACTTTCTCAGTGATGAGCTCACTGGCTAGGGTCAGTATAATAGCAAGGTGGTCTAAATTCCATGTTTCCCCTGGGATGTGGGCTTAGTCCTGGAGAGGCAGAGGGCTATATTTATAAGATGTGTTCAAATCCACATGGACATGGTTTCCTGGGAGCACAACCCCAAATGAAAGTGCTTTGAAATCCACCACTCTAGGAATTAATTCCCCATTTAAAAACCAGGATAATTTACGTTGATATGTGTCTAAAACTCATCAGCCACAGTAAAAAGATCGGACTTTTCATCTGGTCTCATTCCTCAGAGCAATGAAACAACAAACAAACTACTCTTTATCCACTAACTTGAAAAATAATGACAATAGCTGTTGTTGAACTGTATATTATCACCTATATCCATTATCAACTTTTAGCAATAGACCTTTGGGTTGTAGCTGGACACACGGCTGCCCAGCTAGAGACTACATTTCCCAGCCTCTGTGGCAACAGTGTGAGACTATGTGACTCAGTTTTAACCAATAAGAAAGGAGCAGAAGTGATGTAACGTCCAGGTCAGGCTCCTACAGACAACTACTCTCCTCCGCTGATTCTTTTCCTCTTCTTGTGGGTAAGAATAAGGTTGTGGTGGGTGGTGGTTCAGTTTCAATCTTGAAGGTAAGGAAGACACCCATTGGGATAATGGAGCAATAAGAGAGAAGGAACCTAGGTCCCTACATGACCTTGGCAAGCAAGTCATCCTACTTCCATCAGTTACCTACAAGCTTGGATTTTACCTTGGACTTTTACAGAGAACTAGATCTATCTTGTTTGAGCCACTGTTATTTTGGTCTGTGTCAAAACAAATACAGTGATTTACATTGGTAAAGTGACTTCCAGTTTGCAAAACACTTATGTGTTTTATCTCTTAGCTGCACAGCACAAGCAGGTGAAATAGACAGGTGAGGGACTGGTTAGAGCATCTACTTGGCAGGGGAGGAAACTGAGGCTCAGAGAGGCCATACCTTTTGTCCCCAGTCACATACCTGTGCAGACACGGAAACACATCTTAAACCCAGGTATTTGGACTGCTATTCCAGTGCTCCTTTTACGGTAATATTGCCTCTTTGTCTTTGGAAATCTCAAGACAAGGCCCCATATGTGCATGAGAGAGAAATTTCCATTCATCAAAACCCTTGCTATTTTGATATCTTAAGCCCCCGCATCCAGCTCTTCTCTTCTCCTTTTCACCTACTACAAACCATCCTCCAAAACAACAAAAACGCAAAGCTCCATTAAGTAGAGTTTTAAAAAACAGTTGATAGCCTTGCTTAATATCAGAACTTCCGAAGGTTGGGGAGGGGAGAGGGAGTTGTAGTGGGAGGAGTATTTTATCAATGACATTACTTATAATAATTTTTATTTTTCAACTACAGTTGATATATTATAATATATTAGTTTCAGGTGTGCAGCATAGACATTTATGTAACTTACGAAGTGATCACTGGGTCAATCTAGTACTCATCTGACATCATGCATAGTTATTGCAATATTTCAATGACGTTTCAAATTGCCAACACATAGCATAATAAAATGCAGAACTATTTTTATTATTGTTTTTAAATTCTCTACAGACAATGAACCCATTATTACCTATATCCCCTTTTTTACCTGCACCCTGGGTGGACCACTTACATCACTCTCCCCCTTAATATGCCACAAAATAGTAGTAATAAAGAAAGACAAAATAATAAAATGCCAAATCCAATTAACTCTTCCTTGCTCTCTTTGATATTATACAAGTCCAGGAAATGGCTTCGATTTGTTTTTCTTTTTCTTTTTCTTTTTTCTTTTTATTTATTTCTTTTTTATGGTGACATTGGTTAACAAAATCCAGTCAATTTCAGCTGTACATTTTCACAGTAAAGCACATATATATTCATACTGTGTTCACCTCCCATAGTTAGATTTTTTTCTGTCACCACATATTTGACCCCATTAACTCATCTACCTCCCCCCTCTCCACTCTGTCCTCCTCCGCCACCACCTACCCTCTGGTAATCACTAGTCTATAGTCCATGTCCATGAGTCTCTGTTTGTCCTGTTTATTTGTTGCTTTTAGGTTTATATCCCACACATAAGTGATATCATGTGGTTTTCAACTTTTTCTGTCTGGCTTATTTCGCTTAGCATAATTATCTTGAGGTGGCTGGGATGTTTGGTATCAATTGTTTCCTGTTACATTTAGAAGTGCTTCTGTAATGAAAAAGAAAATCGTCTGTTTCCTTGGATTTTTCATTCTGTCTTATATCCATAGTTACAAAAGTTTGTTCCGTGCATTTTTTTTAAAGCTGGCATCTTGCCTAACTCGAATCGATTATGAAGGTTGAGAAGGACAGTTGAGATCTGTAGCTTGATTCCTGAGTGAGTTGGCTGTTTAGAAAGATAGCATCGACAGCCGAAACAGCCCGCAGATGGGAAGGCAAGTCTGACGAGTCCCTTGTTCATTACAGAGCCACTGAAGGACTCACTAAGTTGGACTCTTCCCCAGAGGAGTACAGAAAGGTAAATGCTCATGTGCCTGGGAGAAATTAGCGAAAAGTTTCTTTCCTCAAAGGCTGTACAGAAGGAGTTGCCAAATTAAATGCAGGACACCAGTTACATGCGCATTTCAGATAAGCAATACATACTTTTTTAGTATAAATATGTTCCCAAATATTGCAGGGGACATACTTATACTAAAAACATGGGATGCTCAGTTGTATTTGCATTTCAAATAAACAAGGAATAAAATTTAGGTATAAGTATGTCCCAAATATTTCATGGAACATGCTTATACCTTAATAGTATTCCCTGTTTATCTAAAATGCAAATTTAACAGGGCATACTGTATTTTTATTTGCTAACTCTGGCAGCCCTACTTATATATAGAAATCTAGTAAGATTTTATGAACTGGTCTCTTTTGATTCAGGAATATCTGACGTTTTTCTCTTAAAGGATTATGTAGGCTGATTGGTTTTATTTATTGGTGGAGTGGGGATATATGGGGGCGGGGGGAGAAGATCAAGGAGAAGGAGATTGGACTGGATGACAGGAGGCTGGCATCTGAGTCCTGCTCTTCCAGAAACTAACTGGCTGTGTGAAGTTGGACAAAGCATTTCACCTGTCTGAGCTTTAGCATCTTAAAAGGAGGAGATTAAATGGTCTCTCTAAGGATAAAATGATTCTACAGTCTTATGTCCTTCCCTATGCTACAAATATTAAGACAATTTATTTTCCACAGAGATTGGCGCTGTCCAATAAAAAATAAAATGCAAGCCACAGGTGTAATTTTAGATTTTCTAGCAGCCACATTATAAAAGGAAAAAGAAACAGGTGAAATTAATTTCAATAATATAGTTTATTTAATCAATTATATTAAAATATTATCATTTTAATATGTAGCCAATATAAAATTATTAATGAGATAATTGACATTCTTTTTTGTACTGTCTTCAGAATCTGCTGTGAATCCTTATAACACATCTAAATTTGGACTAACCACATTTAAGGTATCAATAGTCATGTGTGGCTATTGTACAGCATAGTTATAGGCTAAATAAATAACTAGATAAATAAATACATTTCAGAAAGTTACACAAATTCAAAAATCAGATCTGTGGCAGGTCGTGGAGAGGAACTAGACTATTGAGGAACATATTCATAGGCTTTTAAAAATTAATATACAATTGATTCTTATTATTTATAGATTCAGTACCTGTGAATTCGCCTACTTGTTAAAATTTATCTCGAATCCCAAAATCAGTACTCGAGGCACTTTTGTGGTCATTCATGAACAAGGTATGTGCAAAGGGCGAAAATTTTCAATTGTCCAACATGCATGTTCCCAGCTGAGGATGAACAAGGCAATGCTCTGTCCTCTTGTTCCAGCTCTCATACTATAAACAAGTGTCCTTTTTGTGGTCTGTGCCACGTTGTGTGCCTTTTGTGGATGATTTCATTGCTTAAAATGGCACCCAAGCATATTGTTGAAGTGCTGTCTAATGTTCCTAAGAGCAAGAATGCTGAGATGTGCCTTATGGAGAAACTACCTGTTCTTAGATAAGCTTCTTTCAGTGATGAGTTAGAGCTATTCACCAGGAATTAAATATTCATGAATCAATAATACATATTAAATAAGGTATCTTTAAATAGAAACACATGTAAAATAAGGTTATGTACTGATCCAAAAATGTTGTGACCAGAGGCTCATAGCTAGGGGTAACGGCTCAATATTCACCAATTCAGTGTTCACAGTGACTTTATAGAATATAAATATCGTGAATAATGAGAATTCAATATATTTTATTTTTTAGAATAGTTTTAGATTTACAGAAAAGTTAGGCAGGTAGTACAAAGAGTTTTCCATATCCCTACCTCTTGCACACCGCTTTCTCTATTATTGACACCTTACATTAATGCAATATATTTGTTACAATTCATGAACCAATATCAATACATTATTATTAACTGAAATCCACAAATTTTTCAGATTTCCTGAGCTTTTACTTAATGCCCTTTTCTGGATAACAGGATCCCACATTACATTTCGTTCTCATGTCTCCTTAGGCTCCTCTTGGCTGTGACAGTTTCTCAGATTTTCCTTGTTTTCATTGACCTTGGCAGGTTCAAGGAGGACTGGTCAGATGTATTGTACAATGCCCACCCACCCCACACACACACCATTGGGATTTGTCTGATATTTTCTTATGATTGGATGGCAGTTATGGGTTTTGGGAAGAAGATCACAGAGATAAAGTGTCATTTTTGTAGTATCATATCAAGGATCCGTACTATCAACATGATTGATAATTGTTGGCATTGGCCTTCATCACCTGGCCGAAGTAATTTGTCAAGTCTCTCCACTGTAAAGTTAGTCATTTTTCCCCTTTTCCATACTGTCTACCTTAGAAGGAAGTCAATATGCACAGCCCACACCTAAGGAGTGGGGAGTTATACTCCACCTCCCTGAGGGTATCTATATAATTTACTTGGAATTCTTCTGCACAGCAGACTTGTCTCTTCTCCCTTATTTATTATGATAGTCAATTATTTATTTATATCAGTAGGGACTCAGGGATATTTATTTTTACTTTGAATTATAATCCAATATTAATTTATCTATTTTTTTTTTGTTCAAGTTATTCCAGCTTTGGCCATTGGGAGTTCTTTCATTTGACTCTTGTGACCACTTGACATACCCCTATTAATGTGGTATGTGTGTGTGTGTGTGTGTGCGCACGTGCGCGCGCACATTTCCTTAATTTCTGGCACTAGACGATACTCCAGGTTCATCTTGTATATTTCCTGCCCCCAATTCTAGAATAAACCATTTCTCCAAGGAGGCCTGGCTCTTTTAACTGGAGAATGGTGTGAGAAATGAGAATCTGGGCACTAGGTTTGTTCGTTGTTACTGGGGTGTTGCTTCTTTTGGCCCTCTCAGCTGACAGAGCAAAGAAATATATGTGTCTGTACTAACCCATACATACATACATACATATCTATTTACATCTATCTATCCGTCTATCTATCATCCATCTATCATCTATCTATATGTCTATATCATCTATCATCTATCTATATTTATATTAAGCTAAACATTAGTTCATACTGATGTCTACAACTAATCTATTACCACATGGATCATTCCAGCCTCCTCCCCTTGCTGATCTGTAAATTTCCATTCAACAGTGAAAAAGCTGGCTCCCACCATCTGTCATCCATTTACTTAATTGTTCAATTCCAGTTTACATGTATAAAGGTATTAGCTATCTACAACCATCATAGGCTTTTATAAAATAAATTTATTTCCATTATAAAACTAATACATGTTTAACAAAGAAAATTGGAGAATTAGATACAAATTGGGAAAGAGCATCAAAAGTAGGACCCATCATCCAAACATATTTAAGGTTAATGCTGCTATTTAGGGTTATTTCCTTCCTCTGTGCCTTCTCACTGGCCCTTTAAACCAGCCAAACTCCCCAACACCCCCTTAAACTACTAGTGTCCATCTCTTAGGACCCATTTTGTCTCTCCCTGAAGGACTCTAACTCCAGTCTTCACACCCAGAAGCTGACGTGCTCTGTAGCCTTTAAACTTGATGCTTTACTTGGCCACCCTAGATTTAGTTGTCGGCCATCCCAAGGACACTGGCATAGCCTTACCTCTCTAGAAATGAGAGACTGATTTGGCTCAGACCTTACTCCCTAGCCCCCAAGTCCAAAGATCCAACTCCAGCTTAGGTCCTTTTTCTGGTCTCTTTTCTAGTATAATGTTTTCGTTATTTTTTCAATTATAGTCACATTTTAAATATGATTTTGAATACTGCTTTTTCCTTCTTAACATTATATCATAAGCATATTTCATGTCATTGCAGTTTTTCTAATCGCTATTTTCCTGTGTAAGTTTTAGCAACAGGATTTGCCACGTTTTTAAAAATTATATCCTATTAGAACCCTGAGCAGCTCCGATATCCAGCTATTATAAATCACTCTGAAATGACACCTTTGTACCTTATAACCTTTTCTGTATTTAGAGCAAATAAGGTACATTAGAATATATTTTAGATTCATCCCCCCAAAATTGAGTAAGTCAAGTGTATTTGAAATTCTCAATGTACGTTAGTAAATTTCTTTTTCTTTTCTTTTCTTTTTTTTAACACCTACAGCACCTGGTCTTCCTAGGTGGTCTCCCATCCAAGTACTAACCAGGCCCAACCCTGCTTAACTTCTGAGATGAGAGGGGATCAGGCTTGTTCAGGGCAGCATAGCCATAGACAGTAAATTTCTTAAACATGTGTAGTACTAATTCAACTTAGGCTTAGTGTCAAAATAGAAGCCTCCAGCCCTCCCACTCCCCAGCCCCAGAGGGCTGCCTTTTGGTATTCTTGGGAGAAACAGAAAAGACCCCATATCTGACCCAGTGAGGCAATTCTTTGCTTTTCTTTTTATATTATGACACAAATTCATACATACTACAGACAAATCGGGGCCTCAAACCATTGTAATATCAATAGTTGACATTTATTGAGGGCTTCCTAAGTGCCAGGCACTCTTCCAACAGCTTTACCTGTATTAAATAATTTAATTCTCACAATATTAAGAGGTAGACATCTGGTGGTCTCCATTTATAGATGGAGATACTGAGGCATAGAGGCATAAGTAACTTGCCCAAGGTCACTTGGTTTGTAAGTGGTAGAGACACTGTCTGAACTCAGGCAGTCTAATGCCAGAAGCTATTCTCTTGGTGCTCCCACTGTGGCTGTGTGAGATGAAAACTGTTAATAAAACAGTGGCCTCATTGCTGTTGATTATCTCCCAATATCAGCATAATAAAGGGCACAGCCATGTCATATTTTATGTGTTCCTTTTTTTTTAAGTTTCCATTATAGAAAAACGTGTCTTATTTAAATGGATCAGAGAATGCTATGAATAAAGGTCACTTTCTTTATTGCCAAACTTTCCAAAAGAGAAATTTGCATTTCTGATGCTAAAGACTATATCACAGATACAGGTGGCAGGCCAATGTTTCAGCAAATAAAGAAGTGTAGAGGGCCAAGCTGAGCTCGGCAACTGAAATCCGGGCTTTCCTTGTTCTTCCATGACCAATATTTCCCCACTGCCTCAGGGATTCCTAAAAACAATCTTGAAAAAGGTACATAGCTCTAGAAAATGTGTTCTTATTTGTAAAATGATTAGTTTCTTATTAGTTCCTTTCTGCATGTAATGTGTAGGAATTGTTCTTCCTATACACATAAGGAGTTCTGGTTGCTGTGGCCTTCAGTAGCTAGAAAAAGCAAGAGATGATTTAAAAAATGGCCTTTGAAAAGGTCGAGATCCCCTCCACCATCCCTGCTATGACTATATTAGTTATAGTAACATTAGAATCTCAATAGATGAACACACCAGCCATTTATTTCCCAGTAATGTCAAGTCTAATACCAGTGCTCTTGTTTAACAGGTGACCTTCCACAGCCTCTCAGGGGCCCAAGCTTAAGCTAGGCCCTCAAGTCAATAGCTGAAGAAGGTACACTTGCTTCTTAACCACCTTGGCCCAGAAGCTAAAAGTGTATTTCCACTCCCATTCCACTGGTAAAAAGCAGTCAAATGGCCACCTCTCAAGGCCCTGGGAAATTGACTCTCTGGCCAGGCAGCTGCTTTCCAGCCACAGCTTTACATTATGGAGAGGAAGGCCAGTTCGGGTGGTCATCGAGTCATCTCTGTCCTAAGAACCTTACATGGACCAAGTTCTGATTTCTCAGAATGCTAACAGGAGCGAGAAGGGTGGTGGCAGACGCTCTGTGGAAAAGTAGAGCACCAACCCCATGGTCTCTGATGACATGCATTATCTGTCTACAGGCTGTCACTGGCCACTGAAGTCAGGGGAGAGCTATCTTTTCATGTACCAGGCACAGAGATCCTAGGAGAAATCATGGTCCTAGGTGGTTTGACCACAAAGTGAGCACAAAATAAGAAAAGTTAATATGACATATAAAACAAGTGCATAGAAGTGGGTAGGTGGGATGGTTGATCCACAGGCATTGACTTAGTAAAGCAACATAAAAAACTTTCTGATATATTAGAACAAAACAAACAAACAAAAAAAAACAGATGTTCCCTAACTGCATAGCTTCGTGTGTAATACTTGACCACTCTGGGGTATCGTATATGCAAAAATGATGCCATTGGCCCAAATGTTTCAAAAGTGTCTTCTATGATCTTATGACCTATGAACTACAGAATGGGAATGAGCACTTCCAGAACCCTCGGAAAAGCCTCTCACTATATATCTTGATCTGGCTGGTAGTTATACAGATGTATTTACTTTATAAAAATTCAATGAGCTGTACACATAGGATTTGTGCACTTGTCTTTATGTATGTTCTTCTTCAATTTTAAAAGTTTACAAAGGGAAAAAAGCCTGTCACCTTATTCACCGTTCTTCAAATATGGAACCTAACACAGTGTTCAAAGTCTAAGAGTCATAGAAATGGCAGAGCCCGAGAAGGAGGCTACATAGCCATGAGCTGCAAATGAAGGGCATCCCCCAACACCATTTCAGCTCCCCTGAGGTCACCCATGCTTCCATTCTTGCTTTTCCTTCTAGGTGTGAGCACAAGATGAAGAGTACTGTTACCTTTATTTAATTTCTCAGTTCTCCCATCTACAAACCACGGATAATCATAATGCCTACTTCTCAGCGTTTTGTGGAGATTAAATAAGTTAATACATGTAAAACACTTAGAATAGTACCTCCCACATATTAAGTGTTCAATAAACATTTGTCAAATTGATGGTGAGGAAGATGATTATTTTTACATGCGTTCTTAGGCCCACAAGACCCAACGCAACCAGAGTGACTCTCTGTTACTTTCAAACAAAAGAGCCTAATTATTTTCACTGGTACTTTAAATTCCAAAATATGTGGATCAATATTAATTCCACTCTGGCCTTTTCTCCACTCGTAACTTTGCTTCTAAACACAGTCCAGTTTTATCCATTGGGGCTATGTTTTAAAATGGTTGATTGTCTAGTATCATGACTATTAGTGGCTTCACCATCTTATAAAGGCAGGCTGTGGATGCTTTACACACTGGGGAACTTGTGGCAAGCTAGAAACATAGGAATCTTGCAGCAAGGCTGATCTAAACAGTAAAGAATGAAGACATGCTAGGTATACGGATGTGAATTTGGAATGCAAAAATAACTTTTAAGATGAGTGGTAAACTAGAAAACATGTGCTCAATTGATACAATATTCTAATATTCTAATATATGTCCTTCTCAGCTGAAACCTCGACATCGTGAAGTCTCCCAAAACACTAAGTTGCCAGGACCTCTGGGAGAAGATAATTGTCCTAGCCTGGTTTCCTCCAGAGGCTAACTTGGAAAAAAGGACTTGAGTACATGTGGCTGATTTGAGAGCCAGTCCAAGGAAACAGTGGAGGGGAGCAGGAAAGTGAAACAAGGAAGAGTAGGCAGCCAGTGAAGAGTGTGGTATCAAGCCAATCGATCACTGTGGGCAACTGGCATTCATTCTCCAGCATTTCCAGCCTGCTGCATGGGAGGGCAGTGCAGACTTCAGGGCCAGAAAAGGCAAATAAATGCAGGTTCTGGCAAGTGGAAACCAGGCTGAAAGGCACTGAAGTGGTAAGGACAAGGAGACAGCAAAACCCTGACAGTGTCTGCTACAATAGCCCAGGCATCCTTTGAAGATGTGGCTATGTCCGTACTTCTGGAGATCAGGTGGTTGCCTTACAAGCCATACTGACAAGCTGCAACTCTTCATTTTGCAAATCATTTCAGTTGAGACAAATGTGATGGTTCTTCTGAAATGGTAATTATATTTTCCTGGAAATCAACACAGGTTTGTTTATATGCCACTTGTATGTTGCAGCATATAGCACATGCAGATCTTGAACATCTTGAAAAAGTGGTACAGGGCCCCAGTATAAGTCTGTTCGCAGACCTGCCTGGAGGACACCAAATGGTATGTTATTTCCTTCTTTCAACTGCATGTCACCAACAAAGGAACCCTACATGCTGGAAGTGGTGCTTTTCAGAGATCTCGCAGCAGGCTACAGATGCGAGATTTATGTCAGTGGAAGGTCTGGCATCTTTTCTGCAGTGTGTGAGTGGCACGGATGAGTACTCAGGATGGGGAAGTTTGCATTTTAATTTACATGCTGTTGCTACCCGTTTTGGCTGCCTTACCCAGAATGCCCCAGATACCTATTTGAATGGGAAGTGTTCCATATTTGTAAAACAGACCATCTTGTGGAAATTGGTGTTTTGTCACTCTCCTGAACAGTGTGAAGTTAGGAAAATGGCTTGTGTGTCTTGTTTGTGTTATAGAATTCTGGCATTTTTTTCCTCTCCCTTTCTTTCTTATCAGCATTTTTCTCAAGGGAGCTGAGAAAAGCCAAAAAGATCCTTTTTACCATTTTTTTCAGAACCACATAACATGAAAAATACAACTTTCTGTTACACCTTAATCACTGTTTACAACAAACTATGAGTAGTTTCAAGCCATAATTAGTATACACTACTAAAATTGGTAGAAATTTGAAAGCTATCAAAAATCATTTTTTGTTGTTTTTGAGAATTTCTTCCTTCTTTTTATTTTTCTCTTGGACTATTGATTTATTGAATAAAAGTTATCCTTTGTCCAAGTCCCAATGTGATGGTCTGATTTGCTTTAGATATGTACTCTTAAAAGCCATATAATTTCTTTTGTATTGTATTATTTTGCAACATATTTCTAGGCATTATTGAATTATCACATTTTTCAATTTTATTTTTATACAATGAATTTTGTTTATAGAACACTTAAATTGCCATATATAACATGCATGCATATTTAAAACGATAAGGAGAAGTATTCAAAATTCCAACAAGAGTCTCATATAACTGCAGTGATGTAATATAATATAATGCAATAAAAATGCAATTTATCCCAAGGACATATTTGGCAGAATGCAAAGGTCACTGTTTTCTGACCCTAATTTTTATGCTACTGTCTGACATTTACATTGTATATAATTAAGAGCATACACAAGTATATCATGTCTTTTTGAGACTAATTTTACATAAATTATGTGTTTCTGTGATTTGTTTGCATAATAGGGTACGCAGTCTATATTAGGAATGTCACATAGATCATCCCCCCTTTACCCCACCAGTCCCCATTCAAGAATTCTGGAAGTAAATCAGAGAAAAGAGAGATTGGAGAGTTCTTCTGAGACATTCTAAAAATAATCAACAGCAGACTACTTCCAGCAATAAGACAGACTGAGCTCATGAGTAAGACCTATTACGAACACACAGAAATACTGAGAAAACATTATCCCCACAATTTAAATATATAAATGAGCTCAGAAAAAAATAAGAACGGAACCTCCAAGTGCCAGACTGGAAGAAAAGAATTGAAGTCAGAGCAGTAACACTAAACAGGTACCTCAGAACCACCAAGATTTCACACCCAGATACAGGCTGGGGGCTGGGATTCTAATATCTGTGTGCAAGCCTCCAGACCTTGATGGTGCAGGGGAGCAAGTATCTCAGACAGCTCTCCAATCCAGGTTCTGAAAAGGGGACTGGAAGCAACTCCAGTCCAGGGAAGTAATGAGGAGGCTGGTGTTTGGGCCATTGGGTGGAAAGGTGTCATCTGCAGGAAATGAAAAACCCAGGAGTATACCCTGTTCAATGTAGAATTTAAATCCACACTACCTCTATGACGCAGGAAACCCAAGCCAAATGACTAACATAAAAATAGATCTAGAACTTCTGAAACCTCCAGAATCCCCAGTTGATACAAATGTAGAACCACTCTACAGGTCCATTTTCACACCTCACAGGACCCCAGTGGGGAAAAAACAACCTGCTGAAGAAAAATTCACAATGAAAGATATGAATGTATAGAATAATGCACCCACTGTAGGAAGAGTTAGAAAACTCAGAAAGCAAGAGAATTAGCACCCCAAGTTGAAAATAATAGAATAATCCTAAAAACATTATAAAATAAGTATATTTTAAATAGTCGAAGACATAAAAGAGAGAAGAGAAACCAAAATGAAAGCACAAAATAATATGAAAAAAGGCCAGAAATATTTGAATGAGAACTAAACAGTTTCTAATAATGAAAAATAGAGTCATGGAAATTAACTGACAGGCTAAACAGTCTAGACAAAGGTGTAGGAAAAAATTAGTGACTTTGATGGTATATATGAGAAAATTACCCAAATGTGGCATAGGGTAAGGGGTGGAGAGAGAGAGAGAGAGAGAGAGGAGAGAGAGAGAGAGAGAGAGGAGAGAGAGAGGAACTATGAAAGTGATTTGGAAGAAGTTCCAACATATATCTAAGTTGCAGAATGAAAAATTACAGGGAAATGGAAGAGAAGCAATATTCCAAGTGATAAGGGCTGAAATTTTTCTAGAACTGAAAAAAGACATGAGTTTTTAGACTAAGCAAAGCATACCATGGCTCAAGCAAGATAAATTAAAATAACTCTACACCTAGAAAAATGTGGTAAAACTACAGAACACCCCAGTAAAGAGGAATATCTCAAAAGAAATCAGAGAGGAAAAAAAATAACTTGCAAAGGAAGCATACAGGTTATTATTCAGTCTCATGACCAAACCAAACTATAAAAGAAAACAACAACAACAACAACAACAACAACAACAACAAAAACTGGGAAATATAGTCAGGCCATGTGCCCGAGAAGATGAGAATATGGTTTTTGGCGACTAGATACCATCTCTCCCACAGTAAAATTATCATCTTCTGAGTTTTAAGCTCAGACCTATGGGAGAAGAAGGGAGGAAGGATGCTCTTGGGAGATGAAGCCTTTCTAACTATCCTCAGATGATACTACACAAAGCACTAAAACTTTCTTCTCTGATGTTTTCGGCTTTGCTGTTGTAAATGGTGGTGAAGGAATTCCCCCACCCAGATTGAATATAACATGCTCTAGAAATGGATCTTGTCTAACTTAAATTCATGGAAAAAGGTGAAAATTTTGGTTTGTTTCAAATGTTGAGCTAGCCACTCATAGAATATTAAACTCATAAAGCATATGACGGTCTCAGTGAATCACTCAGGTATCTGCACCATACAATACGATAGCCATTAGTCATATCTGACTATTTAAATTTAAATGAACTAAAATGAAATAAAATTAGAAATTCAGTTCCTCAGTCATACTAGCCACATTTCAATGCTCAATAGATACATGTGGCTAGTGGCTGCCATATTGGACAGCACAGATATAGAATATGTTCATCGTCACAGAAAGTTCTATTGGACAGTGCTCTTCTAGATGTTAGAGATACAGTAGTAAACACAACAGACACATTTCTTGTCTTCATAAGCCTAAATGCTACATCAGATAGTGATAAATCTATGGAGAAAAATTAAATAAGAGTGGAAAATAGGGAGCGGAAGTGGAGAGAAAGTCATTGTCATTTAAAATACAGTGGTCTGGGAAGGTCTCACTGAGAAAACAACTATATTAATTAATGTAATGCTAGCTGATATAACAAATAAGCCCTCAAATCTCAGTGGCTAAACACAATGGTTTATTTTTTACTCTAATCTCTGGGTTGTGGGGAGGGACTGTGGACTCATTAGGTGAGATCTGTTCCATGTGGTCATTCAGGGCCACAGACTAATGGAGGCTCTGTCATCCACAGCACAGAAATGGGAGAGTTGCCCTGGGCATTGACATTAGATAGCATATGGGAGAAAAGAAGGATCATTCAAAAGGTTTCTATGGTCTATGGGTTAGGCTTGGCAAAGGCTTAATATTTTTCACCAGCATTTGCTTGGCCTAAACTCAGCCATGTATAATGTGACCAACTATACCAGTTTGCCATACTGAGGGGTTTCCTAAGATGTGGGACTTTCAGTGCCCAAACCAGGAAAGTTCCAGGCATACAGGGATGAGTGAGTCAACTTATCACATGTCCTCACCTAGATGCAACAGAAAATTTGCTACTTTCTAGCAATAATTCTATACTATGGAAGAGGATCATGAATTTTGATGGGCAGCTGTCTGCCATAGTACAATTTCCCTCAAAGAATTGAGAAAGCCAGCATGTAGATATGGGGTGGGGGAGAAGAGCGTTTTAATCAGAGGGGACAGAAAATTCAAAGGACCTGAGTCAGGAGTGTACCTGGCATAGAGGGAGAAAAGCAAAGGGCCCAGTATTGCTGGAACGGAGTAGGTGAGGTGGGATAACCCAGAGCATCTTTTCAGGTTCCCATGGATCCACCCTCAACCCTCTTGAGATGTGGATGTTCACTTCCATCTAACTGGCCATATTTGTTTATATGTAAAGATTTGATGAAGATCTTGGCTAACTACTTTGCTGAAATCCAGATACACAGTCTATGGCCTTTCCCTGGTTTGACAGTTTGATAGCCCTATCAAAAAAGTTAACCAGCATGTGCTAACAAAGCTTAAGCTTTGAGGCCCTTCACCTGCACAGACCCCTTCCAAGCCCCTGGTAGGGGCTTTATCAATGTGTCATATGTCATGTATTTTTGCAAAATTTGCAAAAATAAGATGTTCTAAACACAATCAGTTAAGTCCTCTGTCTCAAATTCCATTTTTTCTCTGTTATACTTCCCTTCAAGTCTGATGTTGAAGTGTCCGGGATACTTTTGAGATCAGGATGAGGTTGAATTTGAGTTGGGGGTACACTTAGTTTACCCTTAGTGGGAGATAATTATGTGGTTCATAGTGACTTGTGTGTATAGTTCATTTATCGCTGGCCATTCCATTATGAGTGGCTCTGGAATCCTTCTGCTACCCACTGTGCCAACACATGCAGCATTTTGTCACAAGGACTCAGGACAGACTATGACTCCTAGCCATACTGAGATATCAACTGGACCTACAACAGCTAGTACCAGAAATATGTGAGTAGTGGAGGAAGAAGAAGGTTCGGAAAGTATATAACTTAATGTATGGAAAATTCTTCCCATCAACAGACACGAGTGGACAATTCTATTCTCATTGATGCCTAATCAAAATGGAAGTTCTCCTGGCAGGGATATACTTGATGTGCTGGATTGAATAGTGTCCCCCAAAATTCATGTCTACCTGGAAACTCAGAATGTGACCTTATTTGGAAATAGGGTCCTTACAGATGAATTAAGATGAGGTCTTACTGGATTAAAGAAGGCCTTAAGTCCAATGGCTGATGTCCTTATAAGAAGAGAAGGCACATAGAGAAGAAGGCCATGTGAAGATGGAAGTAGAAGTTGGAGAGATACTGCCACAAGCCAAGAAATGCCAGAAACCATGAGGAGCTAGAAGAGGCAAAGAAGGATTCTTCCCTACAATCTTTGGAGGGAGCACAGCCATGCTGACACCCTTGATTTTGGACTTCTGGTCTCCAGAACTGTGAGAGAATAAATTTCTGTTATTTTTAGCGATCCAATTTGTGGTATTTGTTATGGCAGCTTTAGGAAACTAATACACTTAAATGAAGCATTTACAATTATAAGCACATAATACATCTTTTGTCTTTGATTAATTGGAAAAAATAGAATTCCTGTGCTTGTATGCACAAACTTGTAGCAATACCATAAGCAGTAAGGATGTGTCTGTGAAGTGCATGTTATATGCACTCCAGCTATCAATAATAAAAAGATGAATTTCAGTGGGCTATGAGAGAGATAAGGCTAACTCATTTCTATTGTTTCTATAGAAAATGATGTTATAAAATTATTTTACAAGCAGATATGAACGAAGAGTATCCAGTCACAGAAAAGAAGGAAAAAATAGTATAGATATATTTCAGGAAGCTAATTAATACAAAATATTATCTTGTTATTATCAAGTTTTGTTTGGGATATTTGTCATCATTTTTTATTTACAATTTGTTGCAAGTTTTGTTCTCATTCTAAGTAAACATTCATGTTTGTACCTAATTTTGTATTTGTTATTTTGTATGCTTTTTAAAAGACACGCCCCCCCACCACCACCACCAAATTCCGTAAAGCTTCAGGCCCCACAAAACCTTTCTGTTCTTGGACATGAAAAACAGACTCCAAGTGAATTTTGCATCAGCATCTTGTTGACAGCATGATTTTCAGAAATCTATGAGCAAGTTAAGCCCTCTGGAAGCTTATATCATAAGTGAACCCAGTAATCTCCAGATTTACAGCTCTCCTGCACAAACAGGATTTTCTTGAGGTGGTGTAAGGAGCTGTAAAATTGCTTGTGTTTCTTGTGGTTTCTCAACAGCAGTTCAACTGGCATCTTAGGCAGGACAAAAGTTTGTTGTTCCAGTCTGTTCTGTGCACTGCAGAACGTTTGGCATCCCTGGACCCCACCCACTAGATGCCAGCGACAGGCTCCAGTCTTTGACAATCAGAATCATCTTCAAATATCTCCAAATTTCACCAGGTTTTGGGGTAGCAGGGAAGGCATCCAGAAGGGTCCTAGAGAGGGAAGCCCACAGTAGCCATAATGCTAGCTGGTGAGCCCACCAGAGGAAGTGCAGGATAGAGTGACCCCAGGGCTGAGGGCTGCAAGGCAAAGCCCAGGCTAGAAGCCCTAGGGAGTCCTAGCTGGACTTCAAAGGGATACATAGCACGTGCAAGAGTCAGAGAGAGAACACTGGGACCTGACTAACTGAGTACCACAGTTCTGGGAGTTGCCAACTGCATACTCCAGCAACAGAGAACAGGGACAAAAGGACAGGGACATCATTGTTACTGAGGCCTTCAAGGACCTGAAGTGTGAGGAGGACATGGCAGGTGTCTGACTCCTTGCCCACATCCCTATCCCTTGAGGATGCTGGATGGAGCTCAGGAAGGGACTTTTCTCAGATATTCCCCCAATTTTTATTTTAAGGTTGTTAGACATTAAGACAAGTTGAAAGAATAATTATCATCTGTAAGCTCTTCACCCAGAGTCATCTAACATTTCTCCTAACATTATTCTATTATTTTATTCCCTCTCTCTCTCACTTTGGCCAAAACATTTGAAAGTAGCATAATGTTTGTCACAATGCATTCCTGCTATTAGTCTTTGTGATGGTTAATTTTATGTGCCAATTTTATGCACTGAGAGATGCCCAGATAGCTGGAAAAAAACTTATTTCTGGGTGCCTCATTGAAGGTGTTTCTGGAAGAGATTAACATTTGAATCTGTAAACTGAATAAAGGTTTGCCCTCACCAATTCAGGTGCAAATCATCCAATCCATTGAGGGCCTGAACAGAGCAAAAACATGGAGGAAGGGCGATTTACCTTCTGCGCTTGAGATGAGACATCCATATTCTCCTGTCCTCAGACATCAGTTCTTGGGCTTTTCAGACTCAAACCAGGACTTATGCCATTGGGCCTTCCTGGTTCTCAGGCTTTCAGTGACACTTGGCAGGCTGCTCGAGCCACCTCTGTGAGTAAGAGGGAAGGTCAGGGAGAATCCAGAGAGGGGATAGTGATGCCATTTTCAATAGAGTGATGGACAAAACTTGATTGGAGTGGGATCAGAGGAGAGCAAGTGAAGATGACAAATATAGACAAGTCATTCCAGGAGTTTGGGGGTAAAGGGCGTAGAAATTAGGACAGTAAGTGGCATTAGATGTAGCGTTGAAGGAGGTGCATGTCTTTAAAATTTTGAAGGTTTTACAGTGTGTCTGTATGCTGGTAGAGCTTTCTCCAGTATAGAAGGGGAAAGTGATGAGAGAATTGCTTGGGTAAATCCTGGAGGAGGCAGATGGGTGGGACTGGCATCATGGGCCTGCAACCTGTGCAGGTCCCCAGAGCCCCACACTCAGAAAGGCACTGTGCTCCATTTAATGCTCTCTTGTCACAGTCTTGAAATTCTTGATTTTTTCCTATGAAGTTAAGTCCAGTAGAACACAGGAGCATGTGCCAAGGGCTTGGAGCCTCAGCTCACACACAGTACTGACCGCCCCGCCCCCGCACCTCAAGGGGGATTTGCTGATGCAAGGTCCAGAATGTTAGGATCTTAGACACCTGCTCCCAGGTCCCCTTGTGCCCCAGGCCTCACGTGGTCTCCCCCAAGTCCCTGCCTTACAAGCTCACAGCCTTCTGCCCAGAATGATGTCTGGATTGCATTGGTGGGGAAGGAAGGAAGAGTGGCCCAATTTCTGCTGTCACCCTCTGCTCCCAGTGGGGCCTGGGTACGGGCATGCACACCATGGGGAATTTCAGGGCAGGCTGTGGTAGTGGCCATCTTGTCCCAAGGTTAGCATTGCCACGGCATGTCCAGGCAGCTTAACAGAGGCTGCAAGGGGGGACAAGACTCTCGCCCACCCCCAATCCAGGTACCTACTAGGCCCTGGTGCAGAGGTTTAAAGGTCCTTGAAGGTCATCCATGGGTTGGGGAGACACCCATGGGAAGCTGGGCTAACTTCCTCAGAGCTCACTCCTGTCTCAGTGCAGCGGGTCGGCATAGCTATTGATGGGAGTGGGAACCTGGCAGCCATCAGGTCCAAGCGTGCGCAGTAACATTCATGCTCATAATTGAAACCTTTAATTTTTTTCTTTGCCTGGAACAACATTAAATAGAAAATAAAAGCCCCATGACAAGTCATAAAAGAGACTGAGGAAGAAAGGAAAAACCTTTATATTTGAGACTCTTTTCCCATGCTTTTTAAACAAGGGGCTTTTCATTTTCACTGGCCCCACAAATTATGTACTGAATACTTACCATACACCAGGCACTGCTCTAGATGTTTTCACATAAACACATCCCACCAGATTCTCTTGGTAATTCTGCCTTAATGACACCGTTCTTAGAGCTGAGGAAGAACATCCTTGAGCAAGCACAATGGTTAGGGGAGACTGGAACTCAGGTCTGTCCTTTTCCTGGGAAGCACCTGGAAATTCTCCAGCCAACAAAAAGGATACAGGGTCTTCAGATAAGCCTTGATCTTAATATCAGCTCTTATCAATTTTAATTTACTAATCTCTAAAGAGTTCTATTTTAAATCTTAAAAAGTGTATAAGGATTCAGATTTTTTGAGAAGCAAGGGGGCCTTGCAGGTAGCATGCTGATACGAGGTCCAGAATTTTAGATGTTTGTGGTCAGAAGAGAGGATGGGTGAGATGTCCTTATCTGCCTGCCCTTCTTTCCACTGGGTAATTGTTGAAACACCAGCTCTTAGTAACAATTAAAATTCTGATTTGTAGCATTTGCCAATCACTGCGGTCGGTGTAAATACTCCGACCATGACTGATTTCAGGCTACCAGTGTAATGAGGAGTTGGGAAGGTGTGCACAGCACCCCAGCATTATAAGTATTTCCATCGTACAGACACAAGACATAAAAAAAAAAAACCTCAGGAGCATAGATAATATAAAATATAATAAAATAATGATGAGCTTTGAATATTTAGTAATTTTGTTTTTAATATCATTTATGTAATTGTATGTTTATTTACTTTAATTTTTAATAATGGTTGTATTTAAAACAATAAGCTCATACAATTCCTAAAAATTGAGCTATCAGCTCTTGTGAGCCAGTGTGAGCTAGTAGTAGCTGTGCAGGCAGATATAAGGTCGTGTGAGCTAGTATGAACCAGTACAAGCCAGCTCTAGCACACTGCTGCTTTTGGGGAGCTGAGCCAGGGAGTGAGAAGAAGTGTGTTTAGGCAAGCTTCTGGGGGATGAGCGCCCAAGCAGCTAGGGTGTGGGCAAGCTCCATTTCAGAGTTTTAGCCATGGGCCTGTCCCACTTACTCATGTTACAACCACTTTCATTTCCAATTGGTCTGAAGAGCTTGCTAGATTTTTCTTGCTCCTTTCTCCAGTTTTTGCCCAGCTGCCTCCACCCCAGGTCACAGAGAACCAATTCTGCCTGGCCCACAGCTGGAGGGGCTTCAGAAGCCCTGCCTCCAAGTAGAGCCCTGAGCCTGATCCCAGGCTGAGGAAGGCTTCCTTTTCCTTTGGCCAGTTTTCCTTCTTGTCATGCACATCCCAGGGCAGAGACAAAACTCCAGAGCGAGAAGGGTCCTAGGAAGCTGCTGGGTCCCTGCCCATTTTGCAGATCTGGAAATGGAGTCCCAGAGAATGCAGGGGGCTGACCCCCAGTGCACTGGTACCTGTGGACCTTGAGGATCTTGGACAAGCTTCATGATTTTTCCCCCATGCAGTCAATGCAGTTTTTGAGTGTCATTTCTGTACCAGGCACCGTGCCGGGTGCTGGAGACTTGCCAGAGACAAGCCCACTGTAGATCCTGTGTAAGGGGTCAGGGATCAGGAGCTCACTTTGGAGCATGTTAAATAAGAGACTGATTCAAACAGACATGGGTCTGAATCTTGGTTCTGCCATTTAGCAGCTGTGTGACAATTCACTTCAGCTCTCTGAGCTTCAGTTTCTTCTTTTCTTATCTGGAGAAAAATCATACTTTTCTTGGGGTATTGGTGTATGACTAAGCTTCAGAGACCACCCCCCGCTCCTTAATTTGGGAAGAATGAGTCCTCTGATTCTTCCAAGTGGGAGGCTGGAGCCAGAGTGTCAGCTGCCACCAGCACCTGTTCTTCAAAGATGATCCAGAGCCCCCCAAGCTGGTTTTGTCAGATGCCAAGCAAGAAGGAGGATTCCACAGTTATGAGGGAGAAAGAGATCTATCAGTGGGCCCAAGACATCCCCAGACTGTCCGGCTGTAGTTCTAGCAAATTCTAGCCAATGGAGAGCAAGCTCCCCTCAGAGAGGAGGAAGCTAAAGTGGAAAAGCTGAGCAACCAGGAGAAACTAGAGGCTTGGGAGTAGAAAGCAGAAGAGAAAATCTCTAAGTGCCTCCACAGAGGCCACCTCCCCACTGTCCCCAAACCAGGACAATGACCACAAGGAGAAGTCTAAGAGCCACACTGGAATGCTGACTGTATAGAGTGTGAGTGAGACAGGCCAGCAGATGTACCCCTGGAGTTCTTTGGTGTCTCCTTAGCTTCTGAAAGACAATGCCTGTTCCCCAAAGTACCTCCTCAGGTTACCTCAGGGAGAGACCCACTCGCCATTGCCAGATTCTCTATGTGGGAGAGAGTGGCCCAAGGAATAGGCATCCTTTCTTGGGTCAGGGCTGGGGGCCAGTTTCATGGACATGTGATCTGTACAGTACACAGGCCCTGGCTTCACAAGGGCACCATGCTTGGTTTAAAGCTCTATTGTTGGTGTCTTGAAATTCTCAATAATTTTTTAATAAGAGGCCCCATATTTTCATTCTGCACTGGGCCCCCCAAATTGTGTAGCTGGTCCTGCAAGTGGAGATAGGAACCAGTACACAAGTGTGGGGTTGGCTTTGAGAAAGAATAGACAGTTCGTTCATAGTGGAGGAGGGGAAGGCAAGGTCACAGATAGGTTGGTGGATGCGGGGCTGGGAACTTGATGGACTTCTCTCTGACTACTTCTACCTTTCCAGTGTAATAAAATACAAAGTCATCAGGTAAGAGTGAGGAAGAAGGAGAGGTGTTTGTTGTTCTAAGAAACAAGACAATGTGTGAAATAATAATCTATGAGGGTGGGCTAACTTGTCCTTCCCAACATCTGAGATTATTCATGGGCTACTCAGGGGGCACTGTATTTAGAGGGTCTAAGAGGGTCAGCTGGCCAGAGAGGACTTCCATCCAACCTAACGAACAGGCTGCTGGAGCCAACCTTGACAAGAGTTGTCCAGTTTAGAGGAAAGGCTTCAAAATCAGGCCCACCCAGCTGAGGTGGGAGCTGATCAAGCTGTCCCAACAGTCTCCACCAGTCCCTGAATGGGTCCACACAATGGTCTGAACTGCAGATAGCCAAAGATAAAGCACCGAAACTGGTCTTATCAAGGATGTTAATGGCCTCCATGTTGCCAAATCCCATGGTCAGTTCTTAGCCCTCATCCTAACTGACCCATCAGCAATAGTGACACAGCTGATCATCATCTCATCCTTAAACTCTTTATTTCATCTCTGAAACGCCACCCTCTCTTGGTTTGCCTTTATCCTTATTGGTTTTCCCTTCTCACTTTCTTTGCCTGTACTTTCTTATCTTCCTGACCTCTAACTTTGGAGCAACCTCAGACTTGGTCTTCATGTCTCTTCTCATCCCCTTTCACTCCCTAGGCAATTCCATCCAAGCCCATGGCCTAAAACACCACCTAGATACTGATGCTTCTCAAATTTGTATCTCTAGCTCAGACTCTCTTCTAAACTTCACCTGCCTATGGGACATCTTGACTAGTAAGTCTAATACACATCTCAACTTAATGTGTCTAAAGTGGAGTTACTGATGCCACTCACAAAGCTTTTGCACTGCAGACTTCTCCCTCTCAGTGAACACCAAAAGCCCCGCCATTGCTGCCTCCCAGAAAGATGGATCCTTCTTCCACCATCTACCCCTCAAAACCAACTCCCCATGGAGCCCACTCATTTCCACCTTCGATCCTGATTGGCATGTGCCTGATTCCAAGCTATAAGAGAGGCCAAGAAAATGAATTCTGACTTTTGACCTGAGAAGGAAAATCCTCCAAACCTAGGAAGGGTTTTCAAAAATATGCTTAGTAACGAAAATTTATAATTTTCTCATATTTTGTGAGGAAATATGAGTGTAGACTCTAGAGTTTTCTAATGTTCACCTAATATTTTACACCCCAAAACATCCAAACCAACAGCCTTTTTACCCCCAGCAACTTGTCGTAGTCAAGTTTATCCAGTAACTCTCAGGACTTTTATAGTCTTTATCGATTTAGGTTACATCTAATTAGATTACAGAATTCTAATGACAACTATAAGTATAAACAGGTTTGGAAAAAATTCAGCTCACTCTTTGCTAAACATACAATTCAACCAGTGGAAACAGAAACATTCTGGCATCTTAGAGAGTAGCCCTCTTGCTCTGAGTCATGTCAGGCCCTGGGCATCAGCATTGTTTCCATTGGAAAGCATTGGTTAGTCAGGTGAATCAGGTAAGCTGAAATGGGTTAGGATAGCTTCTGCATGCTTTACTTATTACTATTACGCGGCTGATGACTTTGCATTTAGTGTCTACCTGTAGTCCCTTTGACAGTGAACACATTGGGCTCTAATGGTTCCCTGCCCCCATACTAAGAGGAAATCTGTTTTTTTTCTCTCTCTTTCAGAAGCCTTTGCTGACACATCAGTCTGTTACCTCCGGCAGAAATAATTTGTACTTCCAGCCCAATTCTGAGACAATCTGATTCAGGGAGGAAATTCCTTACTTTTATATGTATATATAAAATTTATCAGGTAACCAGGACACACACCTTCTGCACTGTGTGTGTGTGTGTAATTTATCAGGTAACCAGGACATTTTTGAGAATGAGTAAAGGGGGCACTATTAAAAATTAGGATGAAACAACAGATATAAAAATTGAGATGTTGGTCTTAGTCAAGTGGAACATCTGATAACCCTGATACATAGATGCTCATGCAATAGCAATCTTCTCCAAAGCTCACAGAGAGGCTTGTAGCGATTGTCAACATGGTGAATTTTGTCTATTATATGTCATTGGGGTATGCAGTGATTTTAGGGCTCGAGATAAACCATTTTGGCTTTGGTGCAGTAGCATTCCAGAAGGACAGACTGCTGGGTATAGACACACAGGGATAATCTGACCCTATCTGGTAAGATTCTGTCCCATATCCAGAAAACCAACATCTGGTTCTGGTTCCAAACCACTGAGTTCTGGTATGTACTTAGACTGTGCCAGCTCAGAGAGTTGGAGGGTGATTGATACCACTTTGTTTATGCTTTAAAAAGCCATACCCTGCAGTTGAATTGTGTATTGTATAACTCCAAGATTGATGGGGTGTACCTGCGCTAATGGTTTGAGTCTTCCCAGCCCAGGTGCCAGACTATGTGAATGAGTGAGCTTTCAGATGATTTCAACCCCGGCCATCTGCATCCACCTGAGAGATCTCAGGCCAAAACCTGTCCGACCAAGCCAATCTCAAATTTCTGACCCATAGAAATTGTGAGAGATAATAAATTATTGTTATTGTTTGAAGTCACTTAGTTTATGGATGATTTGCTAGACATTAATGAATAACTAGAACTGGAACCCATGTGCTGTCTCAACAGGATGTCCAACAATCAATGGCTTTTATGAGTTGGAACTTCAAAAGAGAGCTCAATGCTGAAGACGTAATTTGGGGAGAATTTGAATATACATGGTAGTTAAAAAGTCTGAGATAAAACCAGAGGCTAATACATCCATGACAAAATTCAAGGAGGAACAGTCAGAGAATTAAGCCTTGGTTTTCCAAACCTCACTTTCTCATGACTCCCCTCTCACTGGCCATTGCTTCTGTGTCTTTGTTGCTTTCTCATTTCTCTGGCCTCTAAACTATGGAGTCCCAGTGCTCAGACCCAGGCCACTTCTCTCCTATACGTATAACCTAGGCAATATTATCTAAACCCATGAGGACGTACTATCCATGTGCTGATGATTCCTTACTTTGATTCTCCAGATCTAACCTCTCTTCCTAACTCTAGGCACATGTATCCAACTGCCTGCTGTACATCTCCACTTGGAGGTTTACTAGGAATCTCAAACTTAACATATTCAACACCAAATTCCCAAATTCCCTCAAACATGCTCCTCTTTCAGTCTTCCCCATCTCTGTAAATAATGAATCTGTTATTCAGTTAGCTCAGGACAAATCTGGAATCATGACTGGATCCATTTATTTCACATGTTTGATCCATCAGCAAATACTTTTGGTCCTACCTTCAAAATACACCCATTTCCATCACTTCCTCCCTAGTCCAAGTCATCATTGACTCCCATCTGGTATGTGACACTGATGAAGAGAGATAGTGAGTGGTACAGCCAGAAGATAATGATTCAAAACATGAGGTTTATCTTTTTATGTTTTTATTAAATTAAACGTTTTATTGAAGATAATTGTAGATTCTCATGCAGTTAAAAAATAATACAGAGAAGCCCAGTGTTTCCCCCCAATGGTAACATCTTGCAAAACTATAGTACAATATAACAGCAAAGATGTAGACATTGATACGGTCAAGATACAGAGTATTGCCATCATCACAAGGATCCCTCTATTGCCCTTTTATCACCACACTTACCTTTCTTCCACCCCTCCACTCCATCCCTAACCACCAGCAACCATTATTCTGTTCTCCATTTCTAAAATTTTGTCATTTCAAAAATGTAATATAAATGTTATCACACAGCTTGTAATTTCAGGGGATTGGCTTTTTTCACTCAACATAATTCACTGAAGACTCATCCAAGTTTTGTGTGTGTGTTCCTTTTTATTACCGAGTAGTACCATAGTATGTTTAACCATTTACCTGTGGTAGGACATTTGGGTTGTTTTCAGTTTGGGGCTATTGTGAATAAAGCATCTATTGACATTCATGCAAAGGTTTTTCGTGAACATATGTTTTCTTTTTTCTAGGATAAATGCCCAGTAGTCCAGTTGTTAAATCATATGATAGTTCCCATGTTTCATTTTTTAAAAATAATTGACAAACTATTTTCCAAAGTAGCCGTGCCATTTTACATTCCCACCAATAGTTTATAAGTCATCCAGTTTCTCTGCATCCTTGCTAGCATTTGGTGTTGTCAGTATTTTTTATATTAGCTGTTCTGATAGATGTAATGATATCTCAATGGGGTTTTAATTTGCATTTTCTTAATGGCTCACGATGGCTCACGTTTTCTTGTGTTTGTTTACCATCTGTATATCCTCTTCAGTGAAAGGTCTGTTTATGTCTTTTGTCCATATTCTAATTGGATCGTTTGCATTTTACTGTTGAGTTTTGGGAGTCTTTTATATATTCTAGATAATAGTCCTTTGTTGGATATGTGGTCTGCAAACATTTTCTCCCAGTAGCTTCCCTCTGCAGCCTCTTACATTTGTTTTCACAGAGCAAAAGGTCTTAATTTTGATAGTGTAATCTATCAGTTTTTCTTTTTATGGGTCATGGTTTTGGTATCAACTCTAAGAATTTCTTGCCTAGCTCTACCAAAGATCTTCTCCTATGTTTTTTTTTCCTAAAATGTTTTATAGTTTTACATTTTGCGTTTAAGTTTGTGATCTAGTACCATTTGCTTAAAAGGCTATCTTTTCTTCTTTTGAATTGTTTTTGCGCCTTTGTCAAAAATCATTTGGGCATATTTATGTGGGTTGATTTCTGGGTTCTCTATTCTGTTCCACTGACCTATGTGTCTATCTTTCTGCCAACCACACTGTTCCAATTATGGTAGCTATTTAGTAAGCATTAATATCAGGTAGAGTTATTTCTCCCACTTTCTTCTTCTTTTCCCAGATTGTTTTAGCTGTTCTAGTTCCTTTACTTTCCATATATATTGTAAAATAATCTTATCTATATAAAAATTTTGCTGAGATTTTAATAGAGATTGCAGTACACCTGTACATCAGTTTGGTAAGCACTGACATTTTTTCTATGTTGAATTTTTCAATCCATGGGCATGATGTGTCTTTCCATTTACGTATATCTTGTTTGATTTATTTCAACAGTGTTGTGTAGCTTTCAGCATCCAAGTCCCACATACGTTTTGTTAGATTTGCACAAACGTATTTATTTTAGGAATTGTAAATGCTATTTTATTTTTAATTTCAGTGTTCATATGTTCATTGTTAGTATACAGAAATATGATTGATCTTTGTATGTTCATCTTATATCCTGCCACCTTGCTGAACTCACTTATTCATTCTAGGAGTATTTTGTACATCTCTTGGGATTTTCTATATAGATAATCGTGTCATCTGCAAATAGGGACAGTTTCATTTCCTTCTTGCTAAGCTCTATGCCTTTTTTTTCTTTCCTTATTCCACTGGCTAGAACTATATAGAATAAGAATGATAAGAGCAAACATCCTTACCTTCTTTCTGATCTTAGTGGGGGAAAAGTCTGTTTTTCATCATTAATATAATATTAGCTGTAGTTTTTTGTTTTTTGTTTTTTGTTTTGTTGTTGTTGTTTCGTTTTGTTTTGCTGGATATTCTTTATCAAGTTGAGGAAGTTCCCCTTTATTCTTACTTCTGAGATTTTTCTTTTATTATAAATGGGTGTTGAATTTTGCCAAAGGCTTTTTCTGCACCAACTGGGATGATCATGTGATTTTTATTCTTTAGCCTGTTATTATGGTGGATTACAAAGATTGAGTTTTGCATTTGAACAAGACTTGAATCCTTGGAAAAAGCTCCAATTAGTCATGACATATAATTCTTTTTGTATATTGGTGAATTTATTTGCTAAGATATTGGTAAAGATTTTTATATCTATATTTATGAGAGATACACTTTTTTGGTACTGTCTTTGTCTGGTTTGGTCTCAAAGTAATACTAGTTTAATAAAGTCAATTTGGAAGTGGTCCTCTTCTATTTTCTGGAAGAGATTAGAATTGGTGCTAACGCTTCTTTAAACATTTGGTAGAATTCTCTAACGAAACCATCTGGGCCTGGAGATTTTTTGCGGGGGAGCTTTTAAAATGATAGACAATTCCTTTAAAGGTTATAGGGCTATTCAAATTATTTCTTATTGGGTGAGTTATACTAGTTTCACTTTTTTGAAGACGTGGTCCATTTCATACAAATTGTCGAATTTGTGTGTCTATAATTTTCATAGTATTTCCTTATTATCCTTTTGATGTCTGCAGAGGCTGTTGTGATAATCCATTTAATTCTTGGTAATTTGTGTCTTCTTTCTTTTTTATTAGTCAGTCTTGCTAGAGGTTTGTCAATTTTATTGATTTTTCTCCGAAAAACCAGCTTTTCGTTTCATTGATTTTTCTCTATTTTTCTGTTGCCAATTTTATTGATTTTTGTTCTTATTATTTCCTTATTTCTACTTGCCTTGGGTTTATTTTGCTCTTCTTTTTCTAGGTTCTTGAAGTAGGTGCTCATATTATTGATTTGAGACTTTTCCTCTTTTCCAATGTAAACATTTCATGCTATAAATTTCCCTCTCAACTTTAGCTGGGTCTCAGATATTTTGGTGTGTGTGTGTGTGTGTATTGTGTGTGTATGTGTGTATTCAATTTTATTCAGTTCAATGTATTTTTTAAATTTCTCTTGAGACTTCTTCTTTAACACATGGATTATTTGGAAGTGTGTTTAATTTCCTACTGTTTGGAGATTTTCTTCTTATCCTATAGTTATTGATTTCTAGTTTGAATTCATTATGATTGGAGAACATACTCTGTGTTATTTCAGTTCTTTTAAGTAAATTGAGATTTGTTTTATTACATCCTGGCATATGATTTGTGGGCACTTGAAAAGAATGTGTATTCTTCTGTTGTTGGGTGGAGTTATCTATTAGATTCTGTTGGTTGGTAGTGGTGTTGAGTTCTTCTATATCCCTCCTGATATCCTATCTAGATGTTCTATTAATTGTTGAGAGAGGAGTATTGTAGTTTCTAAATAAGATTGTGGATTTTTCTATTTTTCCTTTCAGTTATATTATTTTATTGCTTCATAGATTTTGCAGCTCTGTCATTTGATGTATACATGTTTAAGACTGTTATATGTGCTTTGAGAGTTCACTCTTTTATTGTGTAATGCCCCCCTCCATCTCTGGTAATTTTCTTTGCTCTAAAGTCTACTTTATCTAATACATTAATATAGCCACTTTGGTTTTCTTTTGACTGTTTGCATGATATATCTTTTTCCATCCTTTTACTTTCAATCTGCCTATACTTTATATTTAAAGTTAGTTTCTTGTAGATAACATATAGTTGTGCCATGATTTTTAATTCAGTGTGCCAATTTGTCTTTTAACTGATGTGTTTAGACCAGTTACATTTAATGTAATTATTAGTATGTTAATTCTTAAGTCTGCCATTTTATAATTCTGTTTTCTATTTGTTCTCTATGTTTATCCTTTCTTTTGTTTCCCTGCTTTCGTATGGGTTACTTGGACATTTTTTAGAATTCGATTTTGAGTTATCTGTAGTGTTTTTGAGTGTATCCCTGTATAGCTTTGTTAGTAGTTGCTCTAGGTATTACATTATGTATAAATAACTTATCAAACTCTACTAGACATTTTACCAGTTCTAGTGAAGTATAGAAACCTTACTTCCCTTTACCCTCATTAGTTTAGAATTGTCTAAAATATTTTCTCTGCATACATTTAGAAACACGTCAGATAGTATTATGACTTTTGCTTCAATCATGAAACATAATTTAAAAGACTCAAGAGAAGAAAAATGTATTTACTCATATTTTTACTCTTTCTGTTATTCTTCCTTCCTTCCTGGTGTTCTAAGACTCCTTTTTCATTTCTGTTTAAAGAACTTCCTTTAGCCAATCCTTTAAGGTAGGTCTGCTGGTAGGATATCTGGGTTGTTTTCAGTTCTTTTAGTTTTTCTTCATCTGAGAAAGTCTTGATTTCCTCTTCATTCCTGAAGGATATTTTCACTGAATAAAAATTCTGGATTGACAGTTCTTTTCTTTCAGCACTTGAAAACTGTTGTGCCACTTCATGTTCTGGCATCCATGGTTCCTGATGAGAAATCTACTATTATTTGAATCATTTCCTTCTATAGAAAATGTGTTGTTATTCTCTCTCTCTCTCTCTCTCTCTCTCTCTCTCTCTCTCTCTCTCTCTGCTTTCAAGATTTATTTTTCAAGCTTTAGGAAATAGAGCTTCATGGGAGAGCCAGATTGCAATTAGTACTAGATGATAGAGGAGTAGCAGTGCACAGGGCTACTTGCTATGGAAGGGGACACTGGAGTTCCAGAAAACACTGTGTAAAGGCTTTGGAGAGACAGGGAGAGCAAGAGAGGTGAAAAGCTGAGCAAAGAAATCCTTGAGTCCTTGGCTGAGAGTATGAGAGGGGAGAGATGACTCGTGGGGCTTATATTTTAGAACTGATACAGGCATGACAAGCAGGATCGACTGCCTTAGCAGTCACAAAGAAATCTGGTGTAACATCAGAACCCAATCTCAGTACACTCTTGACCTCTTAGTGGCTGAGAAATGGCTCTTGCTACAATGAGGTGCAAGTAGGTAGGGGCAGGGATGGCACCTACAAGATTTGGGCTCCATTTTCTCATCAGCACAACCGGCCCAAATATAAATAATCCAATTTGAAAGGTTTAATTTCTAAAATGTTCTGAGAGAGTGGTGGACTACTTATTAACTCAATCTACACACCTTATTTTCTTATTCTAATAAGATTCTCTGGCAAATCAATATTATTCCTTTGCATCTAGACATTGTCTGGTATACATTTTTGGAAGAGTTGAATATTGAAGTTGTCACTCTAAAATAAATTGTTGTTGTTATTGTAGTAACAACAACAATAACAATTTATTGAGTGCTTATTAGATGCCATGTGCTTGACATGTTTTAAGTCATTTAATCCTTATAACCTCTCCATAAGGTAGATACTAATTATTGTATTAGCTCCATTTTATGCATGAGAAAACTGGGGATGTAGCAAAGGACTTAGAAATAAGTTCTAAACCTCTACTGAATTTAAAACTGGCATAGCCTTCTTCCCTGTTACCACATTCATTTATATGAGAATCACAAAGAATGATGTTTTCCAGTGCTTTCTCAAATAATTGCTACAATCTAGCTCTTGTATTTATTTCAGTTGTTGGGATAAAAAGTAATAATCTCATTTATTTCATCCCTTGCAAACCACTTGATCCATTATCCCCATTTTTTCTATCTTTAAAATTGGGACAGTCATACCAGGCCACCACCCCTCTAGCCACAGAGAACAAAAGCAATAAGATTTTCTTGCAAAACACTTTTTTGAAAAAATTGAACTTGGACTAAATTATTATTCAACCCATAGGGATCTGGGTGGTAGCTAAAGAAAAAGGAGAAAAGCAGGAAATGGGAGAAAAACCACAGAGGAGAAGGGTTGCCCAGTGAGATGGAACCCAAGAGAACAAAGGTACAAGGACATTTTGAGATGCCAGAAGTTCATTTTCAACCATATCGAACCCCATGATGGCTCTAGGCTCTTTCAAGCAGGGCCTACAGGCTTACCTTGGGGCTTCAAAAATGGCTACATCAATGTTAAATAATGACTTGAGTCGTCGAAAGAGCTCCCTTGGACTGTTTCCCAAGTCTTCACCTTTGTCTCTCATCTCCTCTTTCATCTACCTTTCCAAAAGTTCCCAACAGATGGTTTTCAGGTTGGCCCATACTGATTTTGCTTGCTGCAGAAATATGCCCGAGCATCTCAGAGCAAAGCTCCTGGATGATGCTTAATGGTGTGTGCATATGTGTATGTCCTCGGAGAGCACAGTTATCTTGCCTGATATAGAATCAGTGTCACATACTTTGCATTTATCTTCACAGAGGCAAAAAAAGAAGAAGAAAATTTCAATGTGACCTTACTATAAACCATTTTAAAAAATTGAAAATTCCCCCTTAGTGATGCACTTCCAGGGTGGGGCAAATTTGGATCTTTTTTGATTGAAGACTATAAACAGAAAATTCCTCTCTCAGGTTAAAGGCTACCATGTATCAACATACTGCTTGAAAATCTGTAGATTCTCCCATCAAATTGGCATAGATTCCAAGCAGACTTGAGGATTTCCATACTGTCTGTCACCTTTTAGGAAAACTTGAATAATGGAAGACCAAATCTCAAATTCCATTTGTCTTCTTTTCTGAGAGAAATGCTGGCCCAAGCTTCTCACCAAAATTTAACCCACCAAGAAGTATTCTATCTGCAAAGAACAGTGTATAAAATAGACTTTAAAAGAACTTAAATAAATTCACAAACTGTTACATGTCTTTTTTGTGTCCATCTCTTTTCCTCTCCTGCTCTGCGCCATGGAATATATTGCAAACAGATTAAATAGTCCTAAAGTAAGGTTTCCATCATGTCATGTCACTACTCAACACATTCGATGACTCCCAGTTAAGTTGAATTTATACTAAATACAAATGACTCCCAGTTAAAATCCCAGGATAAATTCCTAAATCTTCAGATATTTATACTCTTCTCTCTCACTCTTCTGTTATACAATACCTCTACTTTAAAATCCTCCTAAACATGTCTTCTGCTTTCCTCAACTTAATTCTTCTTAACATTTTCTCATCTCAGTCCTTGACAGCCTTCTTATCTAAAATCCTTCAGAGAGAGAGTTCTCAAAGTGTGGCCCCTGGGCTTGCATCAGCATCATCTTGGAACCTGTTAGAAATGCAAATGCTCAGGATGCACCACAGACTTAATGAATCTCAATCTCTGTGGGTGGGGCCTGCAATCTGATTTAGTAGTTCAATTCTAGTGTACATTCAAGTTTGAGACTACTTTTCAGCTCTGATCTCCTCTTCCTGGATACTTACCTGATCACCATGGCTTTGATCTCAGCTCTTTAGATGTCTCCATGTTTGTCTACTTCATTTGGCAATCACCATGTATGGGCTTGTCTAAGGTTAGCTACCTTTTAAGGAAACCAAGGATGATTTCCTTTAGTTCCTCTCTCTTTCCTGCCCTCTCTTTCTCCCTCCCTTCTTTCCTTCCTAATCTAACATAGGCCCTAGCACAGACAGTCAATAATTATCGATTAAGGGTTGATGGCTGAGCAGAGTTCATATGTTTTGGTAGGTCTTTCTAGCTTTTAAGTCTGCTTAAAAGACATATCCTTCTAAAACGTGTCCTTCAGTTCCCCTGGCATCAACAGAATATTAGGACAGATTTCTCATGACCCTGACTTCAATGACTAAAGCAGATCCCAGAAAACTCTTGATTTAGCTCATTTTTTGGCCTCGTTCTGGCCACCTAACACAAAAAGTCCATAAATGGTGAATCAGAAAGATCAATCTGATCAACTAGTAGGACCTTGTGGCTTTCTACCCACCTCTGCCCTATTCCCCAGGGAAGTGATCTTCCACAACATGGAGGACATCATGAATGAACATCATCATGAGAGGTAGTTCATCCTCTCTCAAGGTCCATTGGCAAAGTGAGGGCCCCATTCTTTCAATACCATCTCCTTTTATAATTTCTCCCCTTCTTGCCCACCGTGAGCATTTTGACATTTTCATCTATGAGACAACCTGCCTTAAATGCCATGGTGCCCAAAAGGAAGTTAACCAACCAAGTTGCCAGGAGTCCTGTGAGAACGAAGGGAGAGAGCCCTTTGTAAGACACTTCTAGGCAAAAAAAGGGTTTATAACTTTTGTTCTATGACCTTACTCTGGCCTGAGGTATTTCAACATGATTTATGGTTAGTGCTCATAAACCGTTCTGAGATTCCAATGACAGAGAAATGAGCTCCAAAACTTTATTGACACAGGTACCTGTATCAATAAAAATATTTTATGCATGGATTACCAGTACAGATATATTTGTTTCTAAATGATATGTATGTACTACTGCTCTAATGTATTGTGCACGTAATAAATCACATACACAAAAATATACTTTGAAAGATGGGGAAAAGATAAAATGAATAATATTTTTAAGCCTTTCCAATTATGATGGCTTCCTACTATGATTTTCTAATAGCTCAAGAAACAATTCACGGTCACAGAAAGGTTCCTTTTGGTTGCAGACACTGTCAGTGTCAAATCTAGATCCCCTTGGCCCACCCTAGTGGTCATCTGCAGAAGTCTCCTATATAAACAACAGATTTCCATGTTGTTCTTCATGAAAGCAGTCTCTGACCATTAAAGTGTGATCAGCATGCACAGGGGAGGCTGGAAGTGCTAGGGACCTAACAAACACACCCCAAGAATGACTGTCAACCAACGAGAGATGAGAGTCAGTGGATAAATGCCCACCTTCTTTGCACCTCTGAGGGACAATCTTGTTCTACACAGTCCCTCAGAGAGTCCACACAGATCAGAGTCCTGGGTGCCTAAAGTAGTAATCCACTCATCAACATACTCTTCATTGGTTTTCCTGCCTTTGTAAGTCACTTCCAAATCTCTCACTGTGCTTCCTGGAATCACCTCCCAAATAAGATACTTGCATCCAAATCCTGGTCCTGGCTCTGTTTTGGAGGGACTCCAAATGAAGATAACTGTTAATAATATATTTTAAATGATCTCCTTGACAATTTATATTTTTACATAATCTTATTAAAATTCGTTATTTTGTATATTATGGCTGATACTGAACTACTTCTAGGGCGAGAGGATTGTCAGCCCTGCCATTTTTCCTATACTTTTGTGAGCTTGAGATAATGGTAGTATCTTGATTTATGGTTTCTTTGCAGAGAGCTTTAAAGTTAGTTGCCAATTTTGAGAGAGTTTTAATTAAAACTGTATAATATAGCTTGTAATGCCACCTAACCAGAAATGTACTGTAATACTTTGCAATATGCTCAAAGGGCTGATCATATGAGGGCTCAATTATCAACTATTCTCAGTATGAAACATTCATTCCTTCTCCAGGACATCATAAAAACACATGGGACATATAACCTTCTCATACAGACTGAGGGCACTGGTGGCAATCTATCTATTAAATAGTAGTAAAAATGAAACTATTCCTTCTAATATTTGCTCCCTATTATCTCACTTACTCCTGGAACTGACTCCATTTTGAAGACCACTGCTCTAAAAAATCTAAGGCCATGTCTAAACAGCTAAGCCAAGTTGAGGATTGAGGCCAATGAAGAATGCACTCTCTCATAGAGAATCACTTACCACTGGGGCAGAAGGGGGTGTGGTAGGGTGGGTAGTGTTTCTCTGAACTGATGTCCATGAATCCTTGAGTTCTTAAGTTTTGTGTCTGAAAGAAGAAAGAGGAATTAGAGGTATGAAGTTTGCAGGTAGAGAAGGGTGGAGAAATTGGAAATGAGGACAAGAGAGTAGAAGGTGGTACTTTTGTTCTTGCCTGGTTTAACAGCATGGTTTTGAGCCTCGATGGAGAAAGATATTATTGAGATCTGACATGGAAGGAACCATTTTATGAGGCACTCTGATAAGACTAAACACAAGTATTTTTCCTTTGGGGCTCAGGTGAGAAAGCATACAAACAGTGGAGAAGAGAGACATTCTCAGACTGCTGCCCCAAACATAAGGCCTTTCTACTAATAAATCATGGACCACTCAGTGAGCATGGCAAGAAACTGCACTTCTTGGGGAAATTGGCATTCTCACAAGTAGCAATAGCACTTGGAAGAGATCCTCATTCCACTTTTGAGCAGATGACACTGACAAGGGGAAGCTATTGCAGGAGAGGAGGAAAACTTGATCATAGTGGATGTTTGGGGCCTGCAGCTGCCATATGGGTTTGTGAGCGCCTCATGAAATCCCTCCAGGGACATCCAGGAACACTTGGTTGGGAGGGGGCTTTTCCAGAAAGCTGTCTGTTCTAGCTGCTATAACAAAAATACCATGAACTGGGTGGCTTATAAACAATGGAAATTTATTTCTCACAGTTCTGGAGGCTGGAAAGTCCAAGATCAGGATGCTACCATGGTCAGGTTCTAGAGGCCCACCTTCAGGTTGCAAACTGCCAACTTCTCCCTGTATTCTCACATGGTGGAAGTGATAAAGGAGTTCTCCAAGGCCTGTTTTATAGGGGCACTAATCCCAGTGTGAAGGCTCCACCCTCATGATCTAATCACTTTCCAAAAGCTCCACTTCCTAATACCATCACCTTGGAGGTTAGGATTTCAACATATGAATTTTGGAGGAGATATAAACATTCAGATCATAGCATTGGTGACTCTGAAATATCAGGTAGAGTTAAGAGCCAGGATTTGGAGATTAATTTGACCTTATTCACATCACCCAGGAGACATTTGGGTCACAATAATAATTTGGGTTCTTTGCTATCAATTAACCAAATGATTATTTAATATCAAATAATCATTTATGCATTTTGCTTTGGCACTGCAGAGCTGAGCACACTGCAGAGAAAATAACAATGACTTTTTACCTGCCATAATCTGAAGCATCAGTTGATACACTATTGAAGAACAAATGAGGAAGAAAACTAATAATAATATTAGTGCTTCTTCTAAGCAGGTTTCCAAAGACAGACTTGCTTCCTGCTGAATTATAGATGTTAGAACCTGCCCTATAAATGACTGCATCAGTCCTCTTGGTGAATCATTTGTACATCATACAAATGATATTTTGTGGCTCTGACTCTCAGATTCTTCCAAGTTGAGTAATAATTTATATTATTGGATGAATTTTTATACCTGTAATTTATAAACCTGACCATTCTTACCCAAATCCTTACCATCTCATCTCCTCATAGAGTCAGGATTCAATAGCTCAGCTGTGACTTTTACCACAAATAGTGTAAGATATGCAGGAGGAAGCAAAGACCCTCGAAACCAGTTGCACCGCAGGCAGAAGTGTTAGCTAGCTGCAAGATAGACACTGGAAGCTTGTTTCACTTTTTCAGGATTCTGGGAAGCTATTTAATGTGCTGGAGGAAATTTTGGGTTGCATAATATGGTATCCCAACGTCTCAAAAGTGTTAAGAGATTTTCCAAAGATATCTTAATCTATTTCCTGTGAGTAGTTTCCCATGGCTTAATATAATAAATAATCACAGCCTAACTGTACTTGTATTGAGTAGTGAAGATCTAAATTTCATCCAAGATGTTCTATGCAGTTTGGTTTCATTTGGAGGTAATTTTCCTAGAGGATTGGGGCGGGGGATTCTCTTGTCTTGAGTTTCCTTAAAAAGAATTTCTCTTTGTAAAAAATCTAAATTTTATGGGCCACACACACACACACACACAATACTACCATCATTGCCATACACACATATACATCTTATATATTAGGGTTATATATATATATATATATATATAATGTTTTATAGCTATATAAATCACATATAAATGTATTTGAGTCTTTCAATAGATACCTAAAAGTTGACCATGAAAAAGGCAGGGATATAGATAGTATTATATAGAGAGATCTAATGAAAGACTCAAACACATTTAATGACTAAGTGCTCATCTTTTATCTGAAATCCTGTATATACTATTAGGAACAAAGGTTTAGTTTATATGGAAGTGATCACAAGCAAATGAAACTCAGAAAAATGACATATCAGAAATTGTTATGAGTAAATTGCAGAAGTCAGAAGCTTAAAGAAAGACATAAGAAATAGTTTCACAAACGTATCCAAATGCCAATTATAATTTAATGTTCTCCCTCTAGGAGTAAGCACTTTATTGGTTATTACCTTGAAATGAATTCATGAACATTAATTAAGCCCCCTCCAAGCAAGATGATTAAGAGACAATTAATAACAGACATTTAATACTAGCCAAGTTTAGTGAACATTTGTTTCTACTGAAACTTTGTTCATTTGCCAGATAGGCAAAAGTTACTTGACTGTTGTACTATATCTTCTAGCAAATGTTGTGTTTGGAGTTTGAAAGCAGCATCCTGGGAAACAGTGTGCTGTTACCATGGTCTAGGAATGTCATAATCCTAAATTCTGCAACCATCCTGCAGCCAAATGCCAAAGTAATTTTGGGCAAGCAACCTAATGCTTTAGATCCTCTGGTTTCTAATCCCATCATAAAACAAATATAATAATAACCTCTCTCAGCTTCTTAACACTCTTTCCATTCTTGGCTTCAAGGCCGTTCTTCACAATCTTTCTAATCTCTCCTTTCACTTTGCTCACTCAGTGGCATAGCTAGTATATTTGACACCTGGAACAGATCATTTTTTAAAATGCTCTTTATTTCTATGCCAAAATTATTTTTGTATCAATCATAAAATAATCGTAATGATCATTTTCTTCAATTATTCTTTAGTTTTAAAATAAACAACTAAAAATTTAAAAGAAATGTTGGTCTGGACAAGATGGCTTAGACCTATTTTCCCTGCTCCTCCCTGCTAAGTACAGCTGTAAACCCTGGAAAGAAATTAAGAGGCAGCTAAAGGAGCACTCTGAAAGGTAGGAAGAGGAAGCCAAGCTAGTTTGGGATCCCAGGGCTGGAAGAACGACCTAGCAGCAGGATGTCTTACATGCTCCCACCCAACAGAAGAAAGCAACTCAAGCTTGGCATTTCCAGACCCCCAACCTAAGAATACAGAAACAGGCTCATTCCTCTACCAGATCAAGCAGTAGGCCCTCTGACAACACCAAGTGAGCCTGACAGTACTGATCAAGAGTCCCACTAAAAACAAGCAGCTAAAAGAAGTGTTCTCCTCTCTTGCCAGACCCGAGATTCCCCTCCCTTGCTGAGAGACACCAAGTGGCAGGTTGGCACTGATAAGAGAGATTCTGCCACACACAAGAAGCTGCCTGGCCCAGGAAATAATCTTCATTCCTATGGGCCAGAGATGCCCTTCTTCCACACCGAGACATCAGGTGGTCCTGCCTGCAGCAATTTCTTTGGCCCTCTTAGACAGCACCATCAGGTTCCAGTGGGAGTCCCAGCAGCAGAAGATAAACCAAGTACTCCAAAAAATACTGCAAAGGCTCTGAAAATTATTCAAATCACACCCCACAAAAGTAGGTCAAGACTTGCATGCTAAACCTAAACAGGTGACTACTTGCTAAAATAAAAGATTTAAATATGACCTAGAGTCTCACAACATAATAGTAAAAATGTCCAGGATTCAAGTGAAAATTAAGAGCCAGAAAAATCACAACTTCAATGAAAAAAGACAATCAGCTAATGTCGACACAGAGATGAATCGGATGTTGGAATCACCTGACAAGGAATTCAAAGCAGCCATAACGACAACAACAAAAAACTTTAATGAGCAATAAAAAATTCTCTTGAAATTAGTTAAAATGTAGAAAATCTCAGAAAAAAAATATAAGTTTTGAAAAAGAGTGAAATGGAAATTTTCTAACTGAAAAATATAATATCCAAAATTTTAAACTTGCTGGATAGACTCAATAGTAGAATAACCATATCAGCAAATAGAATCAATAAATGTGAGAACAGATAAATAAAATGTACCCATTCTGAAGAAGACAGAAAATAGATTAAAAAAAAAATGAACAGACTCTCAGGGACCCGTGAACAATAAGAAAAGACTCAACGTTCATATCATTGGAGTCCCAGAAGAATAGGAGAGAGTGAGGCTGAAAGAATACTAGAAGAGATAATGTAAAAGATGCCAAATTTGGCAAAAGAAAATACACAGATATAAGAATCCAAGCAAACTCCAAACAGGATGAATTCAAAGAAATTCATACCAACATATCACAGTTAAACCTCTGAAAAGTAAAAGGCAAGGATAAAATCTTGAAAGCAGCCAGAGAGAAATGACACATCACCTATCAGGGAACACCAATACTAATGACAGTATATCCCTCATGTTAAACCATAGAGCACAACAGGAAGTGGTACAATATTTTGCAAGTTCTGAAAGAACTGCCAACCCAGAATATCCTTTAGGTGTGAAGGGGAATCGAGACATTCGCAGATGAAAAATTAAGAGAATTTGTTGCTACCATAACTATTCTTAAATACTGGCTAAAGGAAGTTCTTCAAGCAGAAAGGAAGTTATACAAGAAGGAATCTTGAAGCCTTGAAAAGGAAGAAGGGCCCAAATCTGGAACACTGACAACACCTCATGCTAGTGAGGATGTGGGACAATGGGAACTCTCATTCATTGCTGGTGGGGATGCAAAATGGTAGTCACTGGCAGATACCTTGATGGTTTCTTATAAAACTAAACATATACTTAACATAGGATCCAGTAGTCATACTCCTTGATATTTCCCTAAGGAGCTATAAAATTGTGTCCATACAAAAACCTACACATAGATGTTTATAGCAGCTTTATTCATAATTGCCAAAACTTATAAGCAACCAAGATGCCCTTTAGTAATTAAATGGATAGTGGCACGTCCAGACAATGGAATATTATTTAGCACTAAAAAAGTGACCTATCAGGCCATGAAAAGACGTGGAGGACACTTAAATGCAGATAAGTGAGAAAAGCCAATCTGAAAAGGCCACATGCTATGTGATTCCATGTGACATTCTAGAAAAGGTAAAAATATGGAGACAGTAAAAAGATTAGTGATTACCAAGACTTGGGAGTCAGAGGAGGGATGAATAGGCAGAGCACAGAGGATTTTTAGGGCCGTGAGAATACTCTGTATATTAAAATGATGGATACATGTGATGTTGGTCATAGGGGAAGCTGTGCATATGTGGGGGCAGGGGCTATATGAGAAATCTCTACCTTTTTCACAATTTTTCTGTTCCTAAAACTGTTCTTAAAAAATAGTCTTTTAAAAAATAAATCACTGAAATCTATCATATCAACAGACAAAAATAAAATCAGATAATCAATGTTAATTGATGCAAAAAATACATTTCACAAAACTCAACACTCATTCATGATAAAAATTCTCAGATTTGTTCATTTTCAAGATTTCTTTGGCTATTTGGGGGTCTTTTATGGTTCCATTTGAATTTGAGGATTGTTTTTTCTATTTTTGTGAAAAATACCATTGGAATTTTGATAGGAATTTCATTGAATTTGTAGATCACTTTAGCTAATATAGGCATTTTAATAATATTAATTTTTCCAACCCAAGAACATAAGATATCTTTCCATTTATTTGTATCTTCTTCAATTTCCTTTCATCATTGTCTTATAGTTTTTAGTATACAGATCATTCACCTCCTTCGTTAAATTTATTCCCAAGGCTTTTATTCTTTTTCATGCTATTGTAACTGGAATCATTTCCTTATTTTCAGATAATTTGCTATTAATATATAGAAATACAACTGATTTTTGTATATTGATTTTATATCTTGCAACTTTACTGAATTTGCATATTGGTTCTAACATTTTGGTGGAGTTTTTAGGGTTTTCTATACATGGTATCATGTCATCTTCAAACTGAATTTCTTCCCTTTGGATTTGGATGCCTTTTATTTCTTCTTCTTGCCTAATTGCTCTAGCTAGAACTTCCAGTACTATGTTGAATAGAAGTGATGAGAGTGGGCACTCTCATGTTGTTCCTAATTTTAAAGGAAAAGCTTTTAGCTTTTCACTGTTGTGTACAATATTAGCTGTAGACTTGTCATATATGGCCTTTATTATGTTGAGGTACATTCCTTCTATACCTAATTTCTTGAGAGATTTTATCACAAAAGGACATTGAATTTTCTCAAATGCTTTTTCTATATCTATGGACATGATCATAGGGTTTTTATCCTTCATTCTGTTAATGTGGTGTATCATACTTGTTGATTTGTATAGATTGAACCGTACTTGCATAACAAGGATAAATGGAACCCAAATAGCCAAAAGTCCCAAATGGCCAAAGCAATCTCGAGCAAGAAGAACAAAGCTGAAGGCATCATACGACTTGATTTCAAACTATATTTAAAAGCTACCGTAATAAAAACAGTATGGTATTAGCATAAAAACAGACACATAGACCAATGTAATTAATAGAGAGCCCAGAAATAAACCCACACATATACAGTCAACTATCTTTGACAGGTTCACCAGGAATACACAACAGGGAAAGGATAGTCTCTTTAATAAATGGTGTTAGGGAAAGTGTATATCTACATGTAAAAGAATGAAATTAGACCATTATCTTATACCATACACAAAAATTAACTCAAAATAAATTAAAAACTTAAATGCAAGACCTGAAACTGTAAAACTCCTAGAAGAAAAACACTCCTTGACGTTGGTATCAGCAATGATTTTTTGGATGTGACATCAAAAGCACAAGCAACAAAAGCAAAAATAAACAAGTGGGACTATATCAAAGTAAAAAGCTTCTAGACAGCAAAGGAAAGAACAAAGTGAAGAGGTAACCTACAGAATGGGAGAAAAATATTTCTAAACTATCTATCTAAGGTATATAATATAAGAGGTTAATATACAAAACATATAAGAAACTCATACAACTTGATAGCAAAACAAAACAAAACAAAACCTCACAAATAACCTGATTTAAAAATGGGCAAACGACCTAAATATATATTTTTTCCGCGGAAGACATACAAGTGTCCAAAAAGTATATGAAAATGTGCTCAACATCACTAATCATCAGAGAAATACAAATTAAAACCACAATGAGATATCACCTCATACCTGTTAAGACAGCTACTATAAAAAAGACAAGAGATAACAAATATTGGCCAGGGTATGGAGAAAGGCAACCCTGTACACTGTTGGTGAGTATGGAGAGTATGGAAAACAGTATGGAGGTTCCTCAAATTAAAAATAGAATGACCATATAATCTAGTAACCCCACTTCTGGAATTTGACATACATTTATTTTGTATTAAACAAAAGACACACACAAATAAGATGCAAACACTATGATTTAATTAATGAGAGTGAAAGCAATGAACTGATAATTGTCTTAAGTATGCAAGTAGAACACAGAAATAAAAATGGCACACCTCCCTAGTATTCAGTGAAATATGGTTTAAAACAAAATGAGACAAATATTTTGGCCTGGGCTGGTGAGTACTCATAAGACAAGTACTCTCAGAGCTCATATTTGGAGTTGTTAAGTGGAACATCCTTTTCGAAATCAGATTGGCAACACATGTAAATGTTTTTGCGTCTGCCCCCAGAGATATTACAGCTGTGTATTTATTCTGAGAAATAATTATTAATGGAGAACATTAATATATACAAAGATACTGATTGTAGAGTTCTTTATAACAGCAGAATTTGGAAATAGCCTACATTTCTAACAGTAGGGGAAAAGCTAAGTATATGGTGATGAATTCGCTTAATAAAATTGTTTATTGAACCATCGAAAATGTTTACTGTGATTATGTAATATTAGAATCCTGTGGGAAATGCTTATTAATTAAAGATATTGAGGCAAAAACGGGACTAAAATCATAGGTAATATTCTTTCACTTTGGTAAATGCTATAAAAACTTGAGGGAATATACAGATGACAGAGAACAGTTATGATTGAATGTTTATGCTGAAGATAGAATAACCCTTTACACTTATATTTAATTTTTAGTGAAATTTAATTATAATGAAAAATCCTTTTAAAAGAATAAATTATATGTATTCTACAGTATTTCTACTTTAACTGTGAATATTTTCTAAAGCCATAATGTTGTATTTTTCAAAAGGTCACCTCTGTTTGCAAGTAAAATGTTTGTTCTTCAAAAAAAAAAAAAAACCAATCATTATAAATCTGTAACGAGGACCCATCTAATAGAAGGAGTGAAAGAGATAATCCAGGATGGTAGTGATCGGCAATTTATGCAACACTCTTGTCATGTTTGGGGGCAGACTCTTTAAGGCAGGACGTCAGTGAATGAGAAACCAAGTCTAATCCATGCAGACAGCAATGAGAGCATCAGAGATTGATGGAGACACATTGATAAGTGGGTTTGAGTGGTGGAGCTAAATTTCCAATGGAAAGCGTGAGAGCTATGCAGAGAAACAGGCCGAGAAGCCTACCCCTCGGGCCGGCTGGTGTGGGAGAGGTCATGAAGAGGACGAGCTGTGGCCTGGTGGCTGATCAACGCCTCAGGAACAGGAGGACTCCGATGGGAGAGGCCAGCTTCATGTCAGGTCCAGCACACGGGTGGTCCGGCTCAGAAATTGGGCAGGGATAATTCTAGGGGTGAAGGGCATCAGGATTCCACTGGGAGGGGCCGAGGCCGCAGGGCGTGACGGGGAGCAGTCTCATGACTTCGACCTGGCACAGAGGCCACAGATGCAAAGCACGGCAATACACACTGCTAGCCATCCTAGCGGGAGAGGTTCCGCCATTGCTCTCTCTTCCTCCTCCTATAAAATTGTTCTCTTCACAACTTGAGAATTCTCCCAGCTGAAGGAAACTGAAACGATTGAGGTCCTTTCTGTAACATACACTGACGTCCTGTTCAAAACTGAGTGACCGTGCATCTCCTTTCGCCCCTCGCAATCACAGCAACAGAAACCTTGTGAGTGACGTCGGAGGGACCTGCCGTGCACGAGTCGGGACAAACCCGACCCGCCATCCACACGCCAAAGGTTGCGGGAACATGCAGTGCATTTTTTTTTGGCATGGATCGTTTGTGAAATTAACGGCCACATTCTCATTTGTTTATAAACCTGTGCTGGCTAGATCAGATAGGGCGTATGTACGGGAGAATTCGTTTCCAGCAGCCGATGGGCTTGATGGCGGAGAAAGTCCTCAGCAGCTGTTCTTCCAAGAGACAAGGGCAGAGATAGACTCTTGCCCTCACCGCAGTGCCAGGCACAGGGGGCTGCAGTTTCAGCGGCTGGGGGTATTTAGGGGCCATTGCTTGTTGTCCCCTTTAACGTTAACACTCCTGCCTCGGAGTGCCTCAGCGGTTAATTTTTTATGACTGTTCTGGTTAATATTCTCATTATCACTGCTTACTCCTCCAGGGCAACTTTACCGATTTTTCCTTTCTTCCTGAGAGATCAGTCTGGCTTGTTTGTGAATGAGTTTTTAAGAAAGGAAAAGATAAGCCTGACACGTGGAAAGAGAATAGAACTTGGCAGGTATAAAGATGTGTGTGTGTGTCCAGTTCTTCTGCCTGCACCTCTTCGAGCATCATTTTCCCTGTGGGAAGGCAGGTTGTGCAGGGTCATCTCTGAGCTAGCCTACTCTTGACGTGCCGGTATTTCAACCGCACTCATGCCATAGGTGGCATTGTTATCCCACCCGATGAAATAATTCACCTCTCCAAAACCAAATCTCTGTCTATTTTCCACTTAACCTCCATCTACTGCCTTATTATCTCATGCCCCCGACTCCAAATATCTCTCTTAGCTATAATTTTTGCTTCTGGTCCTTTCTTGGGGACCTGTATGGACTCTAGTTTGTCTCGTGCAACCTGGCTCCTGGCTTGGCTTGTACAGGGCTCTCCACTGATTTGGACAAACCTTAATAGCCTCAGGTGACAGTCACATGGCTCCCGCCCCCCACCCCTTCGGTGCACATCCTCCCTCTATATGGAAAAGGAAGGTGCGTTTGAGGGTTATGAGACTTGTACAAGATAAGGGATATTGAAACTCCTTAGGAGTAAGAGACCAAAAGTGTGAGGGGAGATCACTATGCATTTAACCATTTCTTTTTGAGGGCCTCCTATTTAGAGAACGGAGGTGGGCTCTGTGGGAGATTTCGCTGTGGGTCCTCGCTTGGTGCTTACAGTCTGAGTCACAGGGACAGGACATCCCTGGGAAGATGGCTGCTTCTGGGAGAAGGAATCCAAGTGCAGGGAGAACAGAGCTGGTTCAAAGCCCCTCAGGCAGGGAAGCGAGAGATCCAGAGACAGAGATGAGCTCCCCTGACCGGGGGGCCTGGAGTCTTAGCCCTTTGTGAGAGGCAGGAGCCTCTAAGGCTGCTGAATGAAAACCGCCTTGGGCTAGTGGCCTCCAGACTCAGCAGAGCCCCCCGCTAGTTTAGGTGGTTTCCTTCACTTGTCTTTAAAGTCAGACTGAAAGATCAATTCCCAATTTACTTCCTTCCTCCGCTTGTTCTTGTTAGATCTGTTGATTCCAGACAGCCTCTACCTGATCTGGGGCTGAAACAAAACAAAACAAAAACTATCCTGCAATTGTAGTACTGTACATCTTAGGATGCTTTCAATTGCAAACCATAGAGACCTGACTCAAAGAAGTTTAACCTAGAAAGCTGTGTAATAATTTATGTAATAAGAAGTGCAAGTTCAGGTGGCCCCAGAGGTAGTTGGTTGTTTTAGCAGTTCGATAACATCATTAGAGTTTCTGGTTGTCTATTTTTGTTGTGCTGCCATGAGCACCAGGTCTCTCCTAGGCCTGGCTCTTTGCATTATAGTGATCATCCATCCTGGTTTACACGGAAGACCCACTTTATGCCTTAGGCTTTGACATAATTAGTAATAGCAACCCCTTTTACCCTTGGTAGTGTCCTAGTTTAGATGATGAATTATATGGTCACCGCATTGTGTTTTTGCTGCCAGTTGCAAATGAAATTCCATTATTTTGACGCCCAGTGGGAGAGAGAAGGTAGCTGTCCTGGCAGAGTAAGAACTTCTTCATAATGCCCCTAACACATCTCTCTTCTTGTCTATCTGGTCCAAATCATAGCAGGAGGGTTCCATCTGCTTCAGGTCAAACAGACCCCACCCTAAAGACAGGATGAAATTCTAAGGTACATGGTTTCGTAGGAAAGGGATGGATATTTGAACAACATTGGGGTTCTGTTAGGAAAGAGGAATGGAGAATGTATAATGGAGCAGCCATAGGCAGAGCCCTAACCTGCTTCTTACTCTTGACAATTTCTCAAAATCTTCTGAAATCAAATGCTCTCCTGATTGTGAGACTAGAGAGAGCTACAACTGGGCTATGAGAGACCAGTGCAGGGCAGGGCTCGTACTTTATTACTCTGTGTGTTCTAGTATGTAGGTTACTACCGTAAACTAATAGCTGCTCGAGATATACATGTTGATTGCTTAACTGAAGGACCAATTGACATAACCTTTGATTTGATTTTTGCTAAAATCAGGACCTAATACAGTTCATATGAGGTCTCCAAATGAAGGATACCGAAGCCCCCATGCTAAATAACTACATTAGAAGTCTCTGTTCTATCAAAATAGTCAAAACCTTTCCCTTACCCCGTGGGCTCTGAATATTCTTCAGGTAAAAATGTCATTCTCATTGGCCTGTTTCTTTGAATGCTTTCCATCCTCGTTCCCTGAGCTTGATTTCAGTCCTCTGTGATTTAACTATATCTTGTATTTTTTTCCAGCATATATCCCTTTGCATTGTGATTATGATTTTAAATGCCTGCCTTAGTCAGTTACTCAATCGTCCAGTAAATATTAGTGACCACCAAAATTTTTTAAAGTTTCAATTCTACCTCAGTAAAGTATAGACACCTTAAGAATTTCTTGAAAGTAATGGACTCTTTTCCCCAGATACATTCACACCTATGAGCAGTAAACTGGCATTACAACTTCAGGGCTTCCAAGAACTAGAGAAATTCACAATGATGTTCAGATTAGATTGAATTATGTTGGCATGGCCCAGGGTGATGGGCTCAGCCACAACTTAAGTGATATGTGTGACTTGAGAGCTCATCAACACCCACTGGTTCAACTAACACCCAGGGTCTAACGACTCCCAAATCTAGGTCTCCAGCTTAGATTTTGAACTCTTGACCTGCTCTTACAGATGCCTACTACACTTCTCTCTGTGGCTACCAAACAGGTACTTCCAACTCAAGATGTCCTAACCAGAACTCCCTGGAGAAGACACTGATAGTGCTCCATCCACATCCCTTGGACACCAGCATTTCAATGTGCTCCACAGACATCCAAGCTGCCAGTCAGTAACCTCTCCCTATACCTGAGAAGGACTCTACTTATGCTAGGCAGCAGGTTGAAATTGCCAGAAAATTCACATCCTCTGGGCAGCCTTCAATGAGCTTCCTTACTTCTTGCCTGGGACAATTCTAAAGTGAGTGCTTCGTATCATGTCCAAGAGTCTGCCTGCAAGGTTAAGCTCCACTTGCCCACAGTAGTAATTGGCCTTGATAACATGCCCCCTATTGGCTGCTCTCCCTCTGTCTCCCTTCCCCACTCCTCTATCAGAGTTTTCTTCAACTTCCAAATAAATTTCCTGCGCTTAAATCCTTGTTTCAGGATCTGCTTCTGAGGGGACCTACGATATTCATCATTTCCAGCCCCAAATCTGCTTCTCTTCCTAGGAACCGCTATCTCAATGACCACACCCCCCACCCACCCTGTCATCCAATTCAGGAAGTCATGTGTCAGTCACCCTAACTGCTCCCTGCATCCTCCATCATTAAGTCCTGTTGATTCTATATGTCCTGAGTACCACTTGACTCAAGTTCCGACCCTTCATCTCTGCTGACACTACCTCGACTCCAACTCTGATCATTGCCACAGTCTCTCTCTCTCTCTCGCCTGGTCTCCCTGCTGCCAATCTCACTCTCCAATCAGCCCTTCACACCCACTGGAACGATCATTCCTCGACCCAAATCTTTCCTGGTCACTCACTCCTTTCCTTCAAGTCTTTCAATGCTCCCTATTAACTACCAGAAAAAGCTCCTTTACGGGACAGACCAGGGACCTCAACTGACCCCTAGCTTCCTCTGCATCTCCCAATGCTATTCACAGCTCTACTCCACCCTCACAAAATATTTCCAGCCTCCAGGAGGTGTTTTGCATCCAAACTTTGGTGACTGCTGTTCTCTTCATTTGTAATTCTTTTCCCTTACTTTGAAAAACTTCTATTCATCTCTCAGTGCTCAGCTCTTGTCACCATTTCCTTGCAATCTTTTCTGACTGCCCTGCCCCATGCCATTCCCTATCCTTTCCCAATACAAGGATAGAGCCACAAATTCAGTGTCTACCTGGCCCATTTTGTAACTCATGTACCACATCATGTCACATTGTATCATTAACATTTTATTTACTGGCCTATGAGCTCCTTGGGGTCAGCAACCCTGTGTTAACCATCTCTCTAACCATAGTCCTTAGCTCAGTGACTGGCACACATCAGGTGCTTAATAGATGTTTATTGAATAAATCAATTAATCATCCATCTGGCAAGCATGTGAAAACTAGAGTATGTGGAGATGCTGTATTAGGGAAACAAGATAAAGATAAAAGAATCAGATCCGAGATGGGAAATTTGTTGAGTCTTTATTTTAAATCAACAAACATTAGAATTACAGATCTCAAAAATCACCCTGAGCAACAAAGATTTTTTTCCTGCTGTTTGGGCATGTCCTTTCTTCCCTCCATTTTTTTAGGCAGCCCTTTAACTGTAGGAATACAATTATTCCATGTCCTATTTCTGTCTGAAAACATCTCCCCCCACCAAATCCAGACATTCTCTTTATGAACTCCTCTTTTTCCCTTCTCTCTGCAAGAGCAGTCAAGAAGAAAATACAGAAGGGTGCCACCGTACATTTCTTTGGGAATGGGGGCCATGATGCCTATTTATTATGCATTAATCTGAATCAATATAGACTTCCCTGAAAACACAAGCACCTCAAAGGGCAGCAAATATGAATCACAACTGCCAGTGAGGATCAAACATTAACCTAGGGTTGTGACGAGGCCGACAAAAGAAATAGGCTAGTAATTGCCTTGCAGGATATCAATCCCTACCTTATACACAAAACCTCAACATACACAAAACCTTTATGGATCTTTCATCCATGAACTTGCCCCATTATAATTGCCCAGCTGTGTCTTTAGTTGTATTCAGGCTAGGTCCTGGCAACTGAGCCCTCAAATACCTGATCCAAGGACTCAGAACAGTTATGAGATCCATAGAGAAGGTCTTTGGTTTACTGAAGTGGTAGATGACACACTCACAGACAAATATTTCTACAGGTATCATTAGTTACTCAGAGCTGATTTAAAACCCCAGGAGCCTGGCTGAAATAAGTAGAAACTGGTACTTCCCGCTGATGTTCATCATATCAATTCTTAAACTTGCACTGTGTGTCTGTCTGCCCTTATGTGGATTGGACACTTCTTAATTTAACTCCTACTCAGCATCAAGGAATGGTATCACCAGAGATGACTCCTCTGCTCGGGGCAGTAGGCACAGTGCATGGGTACTTTTAAGGGTACACGGAAATGTTTTAATTTCTTTTAAAATCAGAAGAAAAAGTGGTCTTTAGATCGAAGAAAATATTTTAGTATATATTAATATAGTCATCTTCACACCAATGCAATTGAGAAATGTAATTTTTACTTTTTTTTTTTATGGAGGAAGGCGTCTAAAAAGGCAAAGTGCCCATGAAAGTCATAATGTGGCCCTGCTTTCTACCACATTATGCTTATGACATAACAAGGTTAGAACAGACCCTTTCAAACACAAGTTCAGGTTCCCATACTAATTATAAACTTGCCAGGCTGTTCTCTATGTATTTCACACTCTGTGCAGCCAGCCCACATTCTACAAGAGGGAAGTTATGGTTGGTACTCACAGTGTCGAGGACTAAAGGAGGTTTGAGCATGCAAAGGACGCCTAGACCCAGACTGCTCTCTGCTCTGATTAAAGCCACTTCTGCTCTGTCATTCTCTTTCAAATGTCTTCATCCTGTCTCGATTAGCAGGAAAAAAATCTTTACATCTTTAGGGATTAATTAAACCAATGTAGTTGCTTCCTTTGCTCTCCTAAAACATTTATAGGATTTAGGTTTGTATTTTGTTTTAAAATAATCAATAGGACTGCTGACACCTATTATTTATTTACTGGTTAGGAACCATGTATTCATCATCTCTAACTCCAGTTCTTAGCCCACTGTCTGGCAAACACCTGGTGCTTAATAAATAAATCGTCTCTCAAACAATTACGTGGAAATGAGATTATGTCCGTGGACTAATTTTGTTTTTAATATTCTCACACCTTGTGAGAAGGATCTTCAACGTGTGTCACAATTGACATTTTAGGAGGTGATCGCTGGGCCCTTCCCACCTCCCCCGCCTCCATCGGCCAGCCCCCTCCTCCCTCCCGGGCTCTGTTCTCTCTCCAATCCATCCTGGGATCTGGAATGGTCCCCAGCCCGCAGCGAAGCGGCAGGGTCCCCGCTCCGCCAGCCCTCCCCGGCGTCTCTCCACCCTGCGCCCTGGGTGGCCCTTTCTCCGCGTGCCCCTTTCTCCTGCCACCCCGCGCCACCCACAGCCACGCCCTCCCCGTGGGCGAGATCACCTGTCCCTCCTCTGCCGCCGCCTCCTCGGGTACCCGCCCCCTTCTGCCTCCCCCTCCTCCGCCACCTCCCGCCTCCCCCGCCCCGCTAGCCTCCTCCCAACCCCTTGCATAGTAGCCGGGCGCCGCACGACACACTGCTCCGGACACAGGCGCACACACGCTCACGCACAACCGGCAGCGGCGGCGACAGCAGCTCCGTGACAGCGGCGACGGCAGCTCCCACCGCTGCGCACCCTCTTCAGGCAGCCGGCGGCGAGGCCAGACCAGAGAGTTCCCGCACCCGCGACCACCCTGCGGCTTCCTGGAGGCGGCGGCTGCGATTGCGAGGTAGCGGCCGTGACGCCCCCGTGCGGGCCGGTGTCCCCCCACCCCGCCCTCCTTGCGCGGACCTGCGGCGGGACGCAGGAGGCGCGCCGAGCTGGGCGCGCCTGGCGGGGCCCGGCGCCCGGGGAGGGGCCTGCTCCCGGGGGCAGGACGGCGCCCGGAGGCCGGGGCCAGCGGGGAGGGCCGGGCGGGGGCGGGGACGCGCTAGCCGAGGCTGCCACCCGTGCAGCGTCCCTGAGCCCCGCTCCTGCTCCCGGCGCCGCGCACTGGCCGGCGGGGCCGGGGACGGCCGGGGAGGTGGCGCCGGCCGGCGGGGCGGGGGCCCCGAAGTGGGTTTCGGGCCGCCACCAGCGCTGGCACCGGTCGCAGAGGGCGGCGCTCGGCGGACTCCGCGCCTGGGCACCGCACGGGGCCGCCTCTGGCTCTGCAGCTCTGCCCCGGCCCGGAAAACCCGGCGCCTTCCAGGCCCTTCGAAAGATGGATTCTGTTGACGTATCTGGCGGCCCTGGCGAGCCGGGTGGAAAGTTGGGTTTTGCCAGATCGCGTTGGGCTCGCCTTTGTGACGCTCGGCCAGCCCCGCATCCTCCCGGAGCCGGGTGAGTGTGCGTCGGCGCCCCGAGAGTCCTCGAGCCCCCAATGTCCAGACCCGGGGTGGCCGCACCGGCTCGGGCTTTCTGCCATGTTAGGCACAGAGCAGCGTTCTCGCTGCATTTTTGCGTGCGTTTCCGCGGCGCCTTTTGCTGCGGAGGGAGTTACAGCTTCTCGCCGCGTTGGCTTTTTTGGGGTTGGGGTTGTGCTCTGTGTGTTTGCTTGTTTGCCGTTTAAAGCCCGACTATTGTTCAGGATAAGCTCCGCCTGGGTGGGGAAATGGCATCCCACCACAGTTGCCGGCGAGGGGTAGAAATGTTGCCAAACAGCTGCTGCTTTGTGTTTCCCCATCAGAAGTCCCTGGAGTAGGTTTGGGGCACGACGGATGGATGGAGAAAGGGATGGGGCACGGAGGAAGAAGGTGGCTTTGGAAGAGCGAATTGTCACCCACCCCGTGGCACGCAGTCAGCCTCGTTTTCTGCCTGCCAAACTTTTATGAATATTCCTTTTGTGGCATGAGGAAGCTTAATAAATTCAGCCCAGTTTTCCAGGGAAAAGCAACCCGGCTTTAACAATGGTTTGAGAACTTAATCAATGAGAAAGGCAGGAGGAGGAGGAGGCGCGATACCGTATCGGGGATGTGGCTGCTTCTAGCAGTCAGGTGGGGGAGAGGTGGGCAGGGCAGGGCGCAGCGCCGGGATGGCCGCGTTCCGGGAACTGTCCGTAGCTCTTACCAGTGCCCGCGGGAGCCACCCTCCGTCGCGCCCCCACCTCACCGTCTGCCCAGAACTCGGCGACGGTGCTTGAGGGGCGGCTCGCGGCAGTGCGTGGGCCGGCCCCCCTCATCTGGCGTTTTTAAGGATGTGTAAATATTTTGCTGAGGATAAGTGACATCAACAGAATGATATTCCGCAGAGCCCGGGTGTACAGCGATGATAAATAGATACGACCAAACAAAGTTTTGATAACCGCGGATTCTCATGGCTCGCTCTGCTTCATTTGGGTCTTTGTTTTTGTTGGTTTAACATTCTCTCTCATCCTCTGGTGCGATCCCTTTATTTAGCTGATTCTTGGAAGCTTCTCTCTAGAACCAAGAGAAAAGCAGCCAGCAGGGAGAAAGCAATTCTTAGCTTTGCGTGCACAGGGCAAGGTTTGCTGTGCTTTTCCCTGAGGATCTTTCCCACCGTTTTCTAGATGTCTCTCTTCCTCCTTTTGAGTCATCAGAATCGTTTGTTGATTGACCGAGAGACTTGTGATAACTTCGAAAATGTGTAGTGATGTGCCTTTGTTACAGTAGAGGGGTCGCAGTGTGGGAGGAGGATAGCGGGGAGGCTAGTGAGTGGGAGCTGCTCACCAGAGCAGCATAATGCCCCCACCCACTGTTTTGTCCTTTCCTTTTTCTTCTCAAAGGGGAGCATGGGAAGCTGTGCCACTTTCAGAAGCCAGCGGTGGATTGGAAGGCACAGATTTATAAGCCCGGTGGCATCCCAATTTCTCTGCCCCTTAGAAGCCCAGAGAGGCCACCCACCCACCCTGCACCACCCCCACACACAGTATCCCTCCAATGGACACTTGCACCTCATCCTGACAGATGCCCACTAGAGGCATCGGAATGGCAGTTGGGTACAGTGAGCCAAGCCAGACTGGAACTTGGGGCACTGGCCGCTTTGACACCAGCACCAATCAGCTGCCCAGGTCGGGGTCCTTTATGATGTAAAGACACCCCAGACCTCCAGCAGTGAGGTTCCGCCCAGGAAAACCTGCCCATCTCTGAATTAAAAGAGAAAACAGCTTTCCAGGTGATGCCAGTTGCCCAGTGTAAGAACTTGGTTGGTGGGCAATTGGGTAAGAAATGTAAAATAAAGTCTTGTAGCTAGAAAACAGCCTCTGAGAGAGGATCTCTGAAAGGCAAGAAAGAAAAAGAAAAGGATGGGAGGCGTGTGACCAAGGTGTTGCTGGGAGTGCTATAGCACCCGGAAACAGATACTGCACTAGTGACAATGGCCAGAAAACTGGATAGGACTGGCCTCCCGCAATCCATTGGACCCAGCATGGACGTATTCTGGATGGGAAGATGGTTACACACAGTGTGCTTTGAATCTCCGGTCAGAAAATACCAAGTGTTTGTTCCCTGGCTCCTTCCCTAACCTTAGATTTGGAGGAGAGTAGTGGAGTGAAATAAATTGGTAAAGAAATTAACATTTGTTGTTGCCCTCTGTCTGCCAAACACTTCACATGTGGGAAACCACGATGTGATGGAGGCATTATTTTACAGATAAAAAATCAGAGACTTGGAGAAATTTCCAGTCGCATGTCTGATCCAGACTTTAGTGGTTATGATTTAAAGGGGCAGCAGGTCCCTCTACCCCTCCTCCAAGCTTCATTTATTTCTCCCAAAGGCCAGGGTCCTCAGCCTCCACCCATTCACAAAATATTATGCCTGGGGGTGTGTGCGGAGGAAGCCTACCAGTGACAAAGCCAGTTACCCAGGGTACACGCTTATGTGCCAAGTAGATTAAGGCCCTAAATAGTCCCTAATTACTTCAGGTGGAAAGACTATGTATGCCTTTTCATTGTGAAATACCCAACACCCAACTGTTGCTTAATAAATGAGAGTTGTGACTAAATGATGGAGCTGGTGGAGTGAATGGTGGTGGGGAAGGAGCTGTAAGTCATTGTCAAGGGAGACCCAGCAGGGAGAAATCTAGAGATATGTATCTTTGGTTTGGGACTTTGTTTGGGGAACTGGTATCATGCTCCAGTTCTAGCCTGGGGCAGTTCCAAGTTGACAAGTCCATGTGAGATATGGAAATAGCATTCTCATCCTGTGAATGAGGAAACAGGCTGAAACAGGATAAGTAAATTGCCCGAGGCCCATAGTGGGACCAAAGTGTGGGTAAGGCATTTCTGACTCTTAACTGACTCAGCTAGATAAACTCTAAATAGAAATGAGATGGGCTCTTGTTATGCAAATGCATTGTCAAAGCTAGTCCTTTAACCTCCTTCCAACCAGATGGCAGCCTTAACCCCCTAGAAATTCTGGAGTCACTGGGAGAGCAAGGATTTGAATCCATATATGAGGTGTTTTTTACTCTGCCTCCCTGATCAGAATCTGAGGGGGATCTCAGAGATTGAGGCTCTCGTGGCGGG
>NW_024354498.1:4994632-4998339 GCF_902729225.1 Pteropus medius
CAGAGATTGAGGCTCTCGTGGCGGGAGGTAGGGGGGGTGGGGTGGGGGTGGGTGGCTAATTGCATCCTCCCCTGCACAGAATCCTGTGCGGGATTCTGAATTAAGCTTGATTTGGGGATCAGGGTGACATCTTTGCTGTAGAGTCGGCAGCTCTTGTCTTTGGAGAATGCCTCTGATTATCACTTTTCTCTCCCACCTGATTGTCTGCCCAGACACCCATCATCTCATTCTTTTCATACTCAAAGCATTTCCTTTGTGTCTCACAATTTTTGATAAGCTCTTAGAATCTACCACTCTCTTGTGTTTTGATGGCCACTGATGTGGAGGTGATTTTGGTAGCCACATTAGTACTTCTGTATTTCGCACATGACCGTCCTCTCTCCAGCCAAGAACACACATGCAAACACAGACACAGGCGCACGTAATTTGATCGTGTTTCTGTATCTGCTTCACCAAATTAGATTGCAAATCCAGAATTGTTATTGAAAGAACATACACGACTTTGGTGATCTTCTGTGCCATCCCATGCTTTAAACAGATCAGAAGAGCTAAGATGGAGGCGGCTCAACCAGCAGATTCCTTGAGTAATGATTATACGCGCTATGCAGGCATGGGCCCTGGGCCTTTCTTAAAAGCCCATTTTAATCACTTTAGAGGTAGGGCCGGGGGCTCCTAGAACATCCCAGTCCTTGCAGTTCCCATTTCTGTTGTAATTCTTAGCTCCAATAACTCTATAGCCTGTCCTGATCTCACCTGTCACTCTTTCCCACAGTTGGTTTGATCTTTCAGCACAGTACTGTGTAATCAAACATTCTACAATGATGGAAATGTTCTGTATTTGCACCATCTCATACAGTAGCCACTAGTGTGGCTATTGAGCAGTTGAAAGGGTGGCTAGTCCAAAGTAGGATGCGCTGTAAGGATAATATATGCACAGGATTTCTATGATTTAGTACAAAAAAAGGATGCAAAATAGCTCATTAATAATTTCTATATCAATTACATGGTAAAATGATAATATTTTGAATATATTGGTTAAATAAGCTATAGTATTAAGTTTAATGTCACCTGAAAGGATCTTTTTAATGTGCCTGCTAGAAACTTTAAAATTACGTATATATTTCTATTAGCACTGCATCAGAGCAGATTAACTACCAACCTGTGCCTTCAGCCTTGCAGCACCTCCAGATGTTTTGGGGGGCATAAACGCTCTCCATCCCCATGGCAGTTAGAAGACATGGGGTTGACTCAGTAGCCACAACAGCCTGTCATTAGGTGACTTAGATTTTTGGTAGCTAAGGCATCATTTTTTTTTGGCAGGGGGTGGGTGGGGTTCCCATCCAGTCTACCCATGAGCATGTTTGCTCAGTCAAGTTTTGTTAGAAGGTGGGCTCCTAAAACTTAATGGAGACGAGAGAGCAAGGTGGGTAGGCCGGGCTGGCTAGAACAAAATGGCCCCTTTCCTTTCCTTTCTCGTGTCCCCCACCCCCAGACTGGTGTCCTTATCCATTGGAGAACTGTCTCCTGCCTGAGCAGCTGGTTTCCTTGACATCTGCTCTACTAATATCCTTCCTGGGGATTTGTGCTTGGAGTATAGTGTCCCAAGTAGACACTCTAATACTGAGAGTGGGTTATTTGGGGCTGGGGCCAATCTTAAAGAAGTGAAAGGAGAAAAGGGGACGTACATAGTTATTTCCTGACAGGTTGATGAAAACAAGAGCAAAGAAATAAATACAGTTTCTGCGAGAGAGACAGAATAAATGCAAGGAAGCCCAATTTCACACACGTGGTGCCAAAGATGAGAAAACCTGACCAAGGGACAGTTCAGGGGGGTCGGGGGAGGATCGGAGAGGCAATGTGGTCTCCCCAGGCCCTTCCCTGGGCACTGGGCATGGCCCAAGTAGACAGAAAGAGCTGGAATAATGAACTTGGGGCTGCAGTGATTTATAGGTCAGGCGCCTGTGGCTCTGGCTCCTGAGGGGGCTGCCCCCACAGGGGACCCTTGGCTGACCTCCTTGAGCTCCTCGGAAGGAGCTGGTTTTGTTTCCCAAGGCAGAAGCAGACTGTTTACTGGAGCACAGGAAGAATCCGACATTCTGGCGAAAAATAATTCATTAACAGCCAGGGTATTACCAGTTCTCTGGAAAAGCTCCTCCAGCTGCACTGTAGCAACTGTTCTTTTTCAGCAGCAGAATTAGGCCTCGCTGGCAGCCAAGACTGGGTGTGGTTGGGCGTTTTTGTTGTTGTTGTTGTTATTTTTGCCTTTGTGTGTATGGCCACTTCTGCCATATAATTGAGAGAATGGAACAGTGGCCTGGAAGGGTCGAAATGATATAGCTGTCAGCGATTCCTTCCTTCACAGTTTAAGCCTGGAAGCTCTAGATTGACTCTAGGAACACACATTTTTCCTGACCAAAGCCCACCCCCATGCTGGGGGCCCTGCAGAGTCACACAGAATGTTCTAGAACTAAAGGAATTTTAGAGAATCTCAACACCTGTTCATAAGACCCTCTGGAAATAACTGGCTGAAAGACTCCCTCCCACCCCCACCCCACCACACCAGGCAGAAGTCCTGTCTTGGCTGTGTGGATTCTTTGCTTACTATTAATTGGCGCAGTGGGGCCAAAGTATGTGATTCATCATCCCAGTTTTGAGGGCATTTGGAGAGCCGGGCAGGCATAACCAAGAGAATGGGCTGCATTGAATCTACAGTAAATAAAATAGAATGGTTCAGGAAGCTTTTTATGCTCTGGAAAAATCTGCTTTAAAAAAAGGTTTTTGTCTGCTTGTTTGTGTTTTAATGCCTCATGCTCAGAAATGTGTACCCAGCTAGTAAAAAATGGGAAAGAATGTCATTTCCTTATTTTAGTTTTTTTTTTAAACTCTAATTGCAGGTTAAGTAAGACGTAATGTATTGATTTAGGTTTTGTATGGAATATAACTAGATAATCTTTTTATTTTATGAGATATTAATTTTCATCCATTTAGAGTGGTGAAATATGCATTTCAAATGTACCATACCTACCTCCATCATGATCGCAGTATTTCTTTAATGTTCCTAGATTCAGATTGAGATCCTATTCCCTTTATTTTGAAAGGAATAAATATGTCCTTAGGTGACATATATGTAAACCAACCTTAGATTTCAAAGGCAGTGGGATCTTCTCTCTTTGATATGGACAGGTGCTCAGTGCAGCACCTTTTTTTTAAGGCAGGCAATTGATAAGTCTTTGATGACTGCCAACGATAAGAATATCAAAGGCCAAGCATACTTGGCTTTATCTACAGCACATTTTCTCCACCTTGGCCCTGATGACATTTTAGGCCAGATCTTTATTGTGGAGGAGCTGTCCTCTGCATTCACTGTAGGAGGTTCAGCAGCATCCCTTGCCCCCACCCACTAGATGTCAGTAGCATCACCCCCCACCGTAGTCGTAACAACCAAAAATGTCTCCAGACCTTGCCAGATGTCCCTTCTGGGACAATATCTCTCCTGGATGAGAAGCACTGGTTTAGACCAAGATTTAATAAGTAAGTTGCAGTTTTTGGAAAATTCAATTTGAAATAATAAAAGAGAGTTTCACCCTCTGACTATTAAAAATACAATTCATGGGGGTGATTAATTAGCATTTGGAAGTGGGTCCTGTACCTGATTAATTCTAAGGTTGATGGAAGGGTCTGTAAGATTGTATAAACACAAAGGTTTT
>NW_024354498.1:4998385-5009149 GCF_902729225.1 Pteropus medius
AGTCATAGGTAATTGGGGGGAGGGGCAGCACATTGTAGTAACTAATGGGCTTCTCTGGCTTTTCATAGAGAGAACAAGTTTATTCCTCCTCAATTTCTTTTTTATATGCACCTGATTCTAGGCATGCCTTCAGAGCTACCAGTCATCTTCCTCCACCCCTGCCTTCTCCCCACTGTTATTTCTCCTGTAGCATCTTAAACCTGAGCCAATTAATTTAGCCCCTCAGTATACTTGAGAGAGCTCTGCTTGTAACACTGGAATAGACTCATTTCAGCTTGCGGCAGCCATCTATCCACCACTAATTTCAGTACTGTTCAGAGAGAGTCAATGGTCGCTAAATGGAGCATTTTTCAAAATTATTGGAACTTCAAATTCAGGTGGTTTTTACTACCCCTCCCAATGTTTGTCCCTCTTAACACACATTTGTTTTCCTTGAAACGATTCTCCTTGGGAAAGAGAGTCAGCAGGGCTCCCTCAGGCACTTCACACCTTGTAATGCCTGCACTCAGCAGCAACAGATGAAATGCTGCGGGCCAAGCCCTCAGCCATCATCTTGCTGATGGTCCCTTGAAAGGCTAGGGAGGAGGGGCACGCATTCACCGGGAGGTAAACCCTGCCCTGTCCATGCATAAAAATAGGATGGGCACTTGGAGAATGGAATGAGATGGGCAGTTAGGGGTGCTCGATTGTATGGACAGGTGCTCAGTGGGGGCCCCTTCATTTTGCAATCATCCAAGGTAGGTGGACCTTTTTTCCAAAGGGTACCTGAATGAGTTTGGAATGTTGTTTGTAGAGGAATTCCTTTTCAAGCTTAGCCAGTTAGGAAAGATGGCAAGGCGAGTGTGTAGGGGATTGCCAAGCCAGCAAGAGATCTTCATTGGTGAGTTCCAGCCCGGCTTGAGGAGTAATTTGACTCTTTCTTACCCTCATGAAGGAAGAGGCAATGAGCTGGCAGAATTCCACAACGTGATGGGTCTGGGCAGATAAAAAATTGATTTGCTGCAAGTGACACTTGGTCATTCTAAGTTGCCAGCCCCCTTGCAGGCAGGAATTTGGGTGATGGTTGCAACATTGGGAGAGGAAACAGGATCATAATTCTGAGCTTTGGAGGCCAGTTTCGTGGTGCAGAGGCCACTGGGGCCACTGCTTTGTGCTGCAGAAGCAAACAGACAGGTCCGCGTGGCATGTTGTCCCTCAAAATAATGGCAATGGAAATGGCTGTGAAAAAACATTTAGACCTCTGTCATAAAAATGCAAACAGTCTTCCTGCTATAGGGAAAAGCTAAATAAACTCTATTGCAGCTGTATTAAATAGAAACAGATTTGAAAATCGGGTGTTTTTTCCCTGAGACACTTATTTATAGCAGGTTGGGCAAAGGCTGCCACTATCTTTCGCGACTCCGGAAGTGTTTTCCAGATGGTCCTTGCTGTTTTTCTCTTTATTAAGCTTAGCTGAACACGGCCTCGCTTGGAAAGGTTCATAGAAACGGGTGTTATTTTTTTTCAGATTACAATGGCCATTGATTGGCTAACAAATCAATGAATGGGAATGCATTGAGCCTGCGCTGATGAATTTCCTTTTGCATTTTAGAAATAAGAAAAATGTCAAGGGAAGCTCAAAATAGGGGTGCTCTTTCTTCGACTATATACACCAAAGCTTTAAAAACCATACAGGGTACATTTTCTATTAATTTACATTTACTTTTTTTTTCTAAAACAATGCCCTCCTCTTTGCTAAAACTCTGCAATATTACTGTCTCCTTTCCAACATCTAAACAATGTCCAGATATATTTCAGATTGAGCAATTAGCCCTGGCTGCAATTTCCTTTTATGAAAAAAATTACTAAGCTACTAGACTAAATATGAAATTATCGAATGTGAAAATATCAATATGAGACCATTTGTTCTAGGATCCTCTGTGGCTTATCACTTACATTTTAAGAGGGCCAGAAAAGACTGCCTTTCCCTGTTGGATACCTCCATGCCAGAAACCTCAAGCTTTGTTTTTGCTCTTAGGAGCTAGGCAGCAGGATTTGGGGTCATCAGGGCTGATTCTGACAGCCCGAACCACGCAGGGAACCATTTTGGAATGTCACATAAACCAGTGGTCTCCACAGAACAGGCTTGTGGGCCATTGCCTGCATGGGACACAATTTCTACCCATTCACAGTGAAATGGAAGAAAAGTGAAAATATAGTGAGTTTCTTTTTTTTTAAAGTTAACCTTTTCCGTTTTACAGAACTGCCCTTTATTTAAAAATGGCCTTTCCCATTCAGCGTTAAAGTTTCTTCTATGAATAATCAAGATAGTACATGGCATTTGTAGCGTAGCATCTTTTTTTTTTTTTTTTGTGACAAAGTCAGAAGTTGTCCAAATCCTGTTGGAGCCTCTATTTTTAAAAAATGTTACTCATCCAGAACATTAGAAAGTCTGGGATTCGCCTAGGAGGCCTGAGTGGATCAAGAGCAGAGAGCCTTTGTTATGATTCCTAAGCCAGAAAAACCGAGGGGTCCTGCTTGATGTCCCTTACCTGACTCTTCAGACCTATCACCCACAGAGAGCTGGCTTTGTCCAAAGTCCAAGTGAAGAATGGAAGTGCTTCAACAGAGGATTTTGAAGGGGAAAACTGGCCTCTTGGACATAATGTCTGAGTTTGCAGTCTCAGTGCTAGGAGCCTGGACCCTTTATGCCTGGCTCCCGATGTCAACTCTGCTGCCAGTTCCCATAGGTTCGACCCCACTTCCTCCTATCCTCAGCCCTACTCACCGCCACCATGAGCGTCGGCCTCAGCATGGCTCACAGGGTGTGTTCCCAGTCTTCTCACTGCTCCACCTGACTCCTGTCTTTGCTCCTCCAGCTGCTATTCCTCTTGCTAGAGCACCCCTCTAGCCTTGTTACCCTAGCTCAAGAACATTCAGTGACTCCTTGTTTCCTAATTAGTTAGAAGAAAACACACATGAAGCCCTTTTCCCATTCTCCCTCTCATGATTGGCCTTCAGTAGGGAAGATGTCTCCAGGTTGTGTAATTATTCTGGGCTGGATTTTATTTGTTTTCTTATATGGGAGGGAGGTTTGCAAGAAGGTTACAAGATCTCTTGGGCATCTTTCTAGATGAAGAACGCTGAAGCCATGAGTATAATGTAATGGACCATCCCAGGGATTATGACACTAGTGGTGTGAAAAGAAAAGAAAAGAGAGAGAAGGAAAAAGAGAAGAGAAGAGACAAGAAAAGAAACCCTTCCACAAAATGAGGCTCTCTGGCTTCAAGAATTGTAGCCTTATATAATGCTCTGGATCAGGATGCCACTTTTCTGGCCTGCCAGGAAATGGGTATTGCTGTGGGGTGGCACTGCTGGCTTGTCCTAGGGAAAATAAAGGCACTTATATAAACTCTGAAATTTGCAATGGAGATATAGTGCAAGGAGTCCATCCTAGCCAATGCAGGCTGTCCATTCCATTATAAAATGTTTCCAGTGGCTGCTCATAAAATCATACTAGCGGTAATATTACTTGTCACTTATTAAACTCCTGCTATAGGCTGGACGGTTGTACCCAGTATTTTACATTTATTATTTTATTCCCAGCTCTAGAACAATCATATGAGATAGGTGCGTATTATGAGATTAATTTAATAAAGGAGGAATCAGGGGCTCAGAGAGTGTTAGTAACTTATACAAGATCACACAGCTTATAGGAGGTAGAACGCAGATTCTATACAACCTGATTCAATAGAATTTTCTGCAATAATAGAAATGTCCTACTCTGTCCAATATGGTAGCCACTAGCTATAAGTCTCTATTGAGCACTAGAAATGTGACTAGTATGATTGAGCCCTGACTTTTTAATTTTATTTTTAATTTATTTAAAAAATTTTTTCTTAATCATTTTAAGTGTACGGTTCTGTGGTATTAAGTACATTCACATTGTTGTGCAACCATCACCACCATCCATCTCCAAATTCTTTTCATCTTGCAGACTGAACCCCTGTGCCCTTTGAACAGTAACCATGACCCCCTCCCCCCAGTTCCTGGAAACCACCCTAGGTTTTCTTTTTTCTTTCTTTCTTTTTTCTTTTCTTTTCTTTTCTTTTTTTCTCTTCTCTTCTCTTCTCTTCTCTTCTCTTCTCTTCTCTTCTCTTTCTTTCTTTTCTTTTCTTTTAAATATACCCTTTACCTACACAACCCAGCCTCTGGTAACCACGATTCTACTCTCTGTTACTATGAGTTTGGCTTTTTTTTCAATCCCACATTTAAGTGAGATCATGCACTATTTGTCTGATTTTTAATTCTAAATGTAAATTGCCACATGTGAGTAGCGGCTACTGTATTGGACAGTGCTGCTCTAGAATATGCTTGTTTCACTGTGCCATTCTGCCCCTTTGCTCCTGACTTCATATGTACCTCTCCTATAATGCCCACCAGCTTAGCATCTTTCTTCCTCCCTCCCAGCCCAACACAGCTCCTCCCTTTCTCAGAGCTCTGTAGACTGGTGGTTCTCAGGCTTTTAGTGTGCATTAGTATCACCTGCAGGGCTTATAAAAATATAGATTACTGGGACCCACCTCCTGGGACCTGCCCCCAGAGCAATCTGGAGTGAGGCCCAAGAATTGGCATTTCTAGCAAGTTCCCAGATGCTGCTGATGCTGCTGGTGCTAGGCTTTGGTTGAACATTATCTACCTGGGCTTAAGGATGAATTTCTGCATCTTCAAGTAGTGTGGTCTGGGGTTCAGCTGTTACACAGAGAACAGTAGTCACTGGCTCACATCAGCTGGGAGAAGCTTCCTTTTTGCTGCTGGCCTGGGGGGACAGTCACTTTATTTGGGCCACAGCTTTGATCACTCCCTTGAAAGTTGTTCTGGAATGCATTCATTTTAATTTGGGGCTCCTTGGGAGGGGATGGAGAGCTGGGCAGGGTGAAGGAAGAGGCATAATCTCTAATTTCCTAAGCACCCTGGTGATGTAGGGCAAGCCTGGACAGAGAGGCCCATTTGTTGTCCGATCTATTCTTCTCTGCAATTAAATGGTGGCAGAAAAGTTAACTAGGAAGGAAAAAGAAAAGTGAAACAGGTGAGCCAGACAGGTAAAGAGGCTGATTCCTCCACCCTTGTATCTTCACCCTAATTAATGTCTTTGTCCATTCAGAGAGCACAGGCCAGACGCCCTGGGACAGGATTGGAGGCAAGGGGGTGTGAGTGGCGAGGGGGCCTGGAGAGGTCCTTGGAAAGGGAACTATCGCGTTGGCAACCTTGAGTTTTGCTCTAACTTTCATCAATGCTGAGAACATTGTTCTTGTTTTTAAAAATGCAGGTTTAAAGAAGTAGCTGAGGTTACTCATGAAGGCAACTATTAGGCTGTTTTCCTTATGAATATTTATAAAGTAAAAGAGTAATGTGGAATAATATTTTCCTAAGTTCGTACAAATCTGTGTTTTCTTACACAGAACCTATGCCTTTTTCTTTTCTCTGTCTATTTCTCCCTCCTTGCTTTATTTTGTTTGTTTGTTTTGTTTGTTGAGAGTGGGAATCACGTTTTGTTTTGTTTTGTTTTTTTTTGTTTTTTTTGTGGCTTGGTCTCAAACCAGCATTCATTCTCTTGAGCCAGGCAGCACTTCCTAAAGTTCATTTTAATCACCATCTAGAACAACCCAGCCCTTCTTGGTTCCTGGCACTGTGCTCTGTAGCACTTAGATGCTGATAACATAATATGTTTAATAAAAAAGTACAAACGCACAAATTTACCCAGTTTGTCTATTTCCGAAAGTAAGTCTTCAAAGGCATGAACTCAAGACCTCATTTCTGTTTTTACATGGGTTCCGTCCCCATTAATCAGTGGCGAAATGTCATTTTCTTGTGCTTTTGAGTATTTCCATCTTCCCATTTACCTCTGTGCCATCCACCCATGCGAGAGCTCAGCAAATCCAAACACACCAATGGGGCCCCACTCCTTTCACTCTCATCTCTGCCATCACCACTCATCAAGGGATAAGACCCATCTTCCTTTAATCAACTGGACCCACTCTCGACTCTATCTTGGATATTTGGACATGAAGCTCTTCATCCCCCATTTGTGTGGGACCCTTCTTCCCTTCCTTCAAATCTGTTGTCTACCATCTCTCTCTGTAGTGGCCAGTGCCAAGTGCCCCTCCCTTTTTACCACTTCTGTGGACAGGATGAATCACTCTAAGTTCTCCAAATCTACGATAGAGCTGAAGCACTTGGCTAGGAATTTAATATATGCGCTCTCACTTAAACCCACAGTAACGTTTAGAAACAGCTATTAAGCCTTGATAAAGAACTTGGACTTTATCCTGGGCAGTTTCACAGAGGCCAGTGACACGATCTACTTTATGTGTTTGTTTTTTTCCCCCAGTGGAGAATGAGCTGGGGCAGGAGGGAAGGAAGACCGAAAGGGCCGTGCTGCAATAATCCAGGGAGAGCAATGAACTTGAACTGAAGCTTCTTGGTGGCTGTGGATGGGGGAGGCAAGTGTTTGGATTCTAGAAATATTTAGGAGACTGACTCTATAGGACTTGGCAGTGCCTGGTTGACAGAGTAAATTATGACAACACCTTGGTTTCTGTTGTTTAGGCCCTTTCCTTGATGGGCCAAGGAAGTCAGGACGAGGTACCTGGGCCCCACCTTTCCTGTGTAGCCAGGGTTGGGGCAGCCTAGACCTAGGTGAGTGGTCAGAAAATCTTGGCACTCCCCATGTAATCATCTGAGCCCCAATTTCTGAAGGGAGTATGATGACAATAATGAATGCACCAGAAAATGGGGGTGGGGGAAGAAAACCTGACAGACATAGTTAACAGCCAGGAACACCTTCAGTCAGCAGCTTTAAATACACTTTCAAAATTCATGTACTTTAAATAGGTCTGAATTTGTAAGCAGCGGGGAGTGTGGGGTAATCCTGCTGCTCCAGGCCTTGACTGGGCCCAGCTGAAGGGAGAGGGGTTTGGCTAGTAGCCTGTGACTAGAGCAACCAACTGTCTGGTTTGCCTGGGATTGGGATTGGGGGGTAGAGGGCTCCTGTGACATGGGACTTTCAGCTTTAAAATCTGGGCGTTCCTGAGCAAACTGGGATAAGCTGGTTGCCCCACCTGCCAGGGGAGGTGTCATGATATGGATGGCTGGGCTGGTTGGGGCCAAAGCCGCAGACACCAAGGGGACTGGTGTGGTGATGCTACCACAGAGCAGAAAGGGAGCTTGGGAATGGAGAAGGCAAGAACGTGTCCCAAGGCCTTTCTGCTAGCTTTTCTGGGTCCAAATGACATGTTTTTCTTAAAATAAGGGCCTGAGAACTCCATTCTGCTTTCCTGGAAACTAGCTTCTGCCACGTCCTCCTTGTAATCATGCTCATCTGAAGGAGTCACCGGACATTGGACATTTCCGATGAGTTTCAGGTGACCAAACAAACTCTTTGGTCCTGCTGGCATCTGGGCCCTGCAAGTTCTTAACCAGAAGTGGGAATATTTTAAACTAGGTCCTGGATGAACAAAACAGTTTCTTTGCATAATGTGTTCCTACATCTTTAAAACCATGGTTAGAAAAGAGTTTTTCGTTTGTTTGTTCGTTCGTTTTGCTAAAATCTAGACGACTTTTTAAAGAGCAGCAAAATGCAGAATCATCTGTAGCAGTAGACCATTCGGATCTTAATTTGCAAAGCAACCCTAGACCTCCGTTATTCATAACTTCTGAAACCAAATGACAACTTTTTTTTGTCTTCAGAAACTTTCCTTTTCCATCCCTACCCCAATTATTTCTCTTGTAAAATAAATCTCAGCATGTTGTAAATGGTAGGACAGAGGAGCCCTGGAATACCAAGCTAACTAGGCCGATTTTTCCTGTGAAGGCCTGAGCTGGTGCAAACCCTTAGGTACATTTAGAAATGCAAAAAGAAACTGAGGGTGAGGTGACACACTCACCTGACACCAGTGATACCAGTAACAGGAAAAAGCATCCGAGTCTATTCTTATGGACAGCAGCAGCAAGAATAAAGAAGAATTCAGTGTGGGGAAATAAAAGAGAAAGGGAAAAACAGGAAGATGTGAAAAAAGTTAAGGATTAGATTCCTCTGGCCGCATGGCTCAAATAGTGAAGGAGTGAGGAAGACCCCAAGTGGGAGTTGGGTCTTTGGAAAGAGCCTCCAGCAGTAACACCCTGTCCCACCATGAGTCCGAGAGTGAAAATGAGTTTTGTCATTTCTCTATGCCTTTCAGGAGTAGCTAGATGTTAGTTATAGCAAAATCGCTTACCGTATATTCTTTCCCAAGCATGAAGGACATGGTAGGTAAAACTTTAAGTATTAGTACCAGTATTTTAAAAAGACTTTCTATTTCACAACACTTTCAGTAGGTCAGAAGTTTTAAGCAGTGGCTGGGTATGGTTTATTTTTTTCTTGGTAATGTTTGATTTTTAAAGCCAGCTATGTGGATGGGAGAAGTCCTAAAAATTACCCATCACAAATTTTTGTTTTCAGACTTTTGTGTAAAATACTAACATACATACAGAAAAATGCACGTACTATTAAGTGCACAGCTTGAAGAATTTTCACAAATGGCACACCCAGGTCACCAGCACCCTAATGGAGACAGGGACCACACCAGCCCTCAGAAGTCCCCTGTACCCTCTTCATTACTCTTCACTAACAGTAACCGCTATCTTCCAACTACATGGATGAGTTGTGTCTCACATAAGAATTTTTCAATTGTAGCTTTGTGTATGAGTATATAAAAAAAAAAAAGTCCCTGTAATTTTTTTTAGAGAGGAGGGAAGAAATTTTCTAATGGTTTCCTTTCTCTGGCTGCTCTGACTTAGGCCTATTAAACAGGAAGTTTCCGCTGGTGCAGGGTTTGAGGCAGGCTGTTCTCAGCTGCCCAGAACGATGCCCAGACTGTGAGCCAGCAGCCTGCCTTTGGTGCCACCTCTTCTAAAAGCAGTCAGCAAGCTGGCCTTATCTGCCCATTAAAGCCTCTACTGGATCTTGCAAAGACACGTGTCTGGAAGCATTGAGGATGGGACAACAAAATGGCTGAGAGTCCCCTGAATGTATTGGCCTTCTGGAAAGGAAGCCAGGTATCACGACTAAAACAGCATATCCAGTGTGTTCATACCTCCCCAACTTCCAAATGAGAGCGTGTTGATTAATTTTGCTTCCTCGTCAGTTTTGTCAGTTTTTTGATGTGCTTTCTGCCCCCTTTCCTGGTTGCTGCATGAGGCAAAAGGGGCTAATGCAGGAATAAAGCTATGGAGCATATATCGTAATGTGTCTGGAGCAGCATCAGAAAAGGACTTATTTGTTCTCCTGGGCTGTGTAGTGTTGAGTGATTGAATGCTCGCCAAACTGTCAGTTTTATGAAACAAATTCCCTAACCCCCTTGGCCCAGAGCTTTGCTCAGCCTGAGATGGAAAAGAAATAACTTTTAATAGAAAAGTCATTGCTAAAATCTAAGATAAGATTTCAGAGTTACTTCTCTCAAGAATAAAATGAAATTTGGAAAAAAGCATTTGATGAGGAACTCTTAGGGAACCTTATTTCTAAGATCTTGGTTAACAAACTGTGTTAATAAAAATATTTAGAACTTCGTGATTCATAATGCATTTTTATTTCTAGTGAGCTGGTTTGCTTGTATACACAGATGTTTCCTGTGGTCCTTCTATCATTGCTTCTACTTGTTCTGAAACAATATTTCTAGCAGGAAACAGAATCTTATGTTAAGAACCCTAAGCCCCTCACACACCCTATTAGTTTGAGCGAAGGTATTTATTTCCATTTTTAGATTTGATACTTGGTGGGGAGCAGGTGGTAGCAATCTTTTATTCAAAAATATGGAAAATACTTTTAATAAAAAGATAATACAATGAATCCACTATATCGAGATGTTATTAGAGAATTTTTCCTTGTCTTCTAATTGAGACCTGGCCGATTCATCCAGGCACATTCATTGCTGAAGGGCTGGATGGCTTTTCAGTCTCCCTTCTCACTGTCAAAGCCGCTGTGAGTAATGCCTGCCCTTTCATACAAATGTTAGGTGTGTTCAACTGGGTTTTACGGATTTTCCAAAGCATTGTTCTTGCAGAGCTTCAGTTTCCTTTCCAGCACTGGGAACACTGGCAACACAGCTCACCAGCCCAGTTTCTCTGCCACTCGTAGAAGCACATGGAAATCAATTAAAAATAAAATCCATGGGCCAGTGTGCTAAGGAAGGAAATGAGGTTTTACACATCAGCACTTTTCAAAAAAAAAAAAAAGATGAACCTGTCTTAATTGAAAAATGGCACAATGCCCTAATGAAAAATTAAGCTTCAGGATTCAGTCCCTAATATCTCAGTGATGAGTGTACATTTCCTCCTGTGGCTACCCCTGTGAGCAAATTCTAAAATAATCAGGCAGTGCGTTGAAATAAGATATCACTCGGCTTGACTAGAAGAGCGAAGCATCGCCTTGTCTGACTGACTTGTCAGTTACTGACTAAATACCGGGAGAGGAAGGTTCTGGTTCTTTGGAGTTTTCATTTCTTTAACGTTTCAGTAAGTTTTTGTTTCACTGTGATTATAAAAGTAATACATACTTATTTTAGGAAATTTACAACTATAGAAAGGTGACAAGAAGAGAATAAATATCATTTGTAACCCTGCCACCCAAAGATCTCTATCAAAGTGTTTGGTTCATATCCTTAAGAGCTTTTTTTTTTTCACTATACTTATATCCATTATCTTTTCCAGGAGTTTGGAAGATATATTACACAACTGAAAGTCTTCTTG
>NW_024354498.1:5009339-5038725 GCF_902729225.1 Pteropus medius
CCTAGAACAGTGCCTGGTGCCTAGCTGTTGCTTAATAAATATTATTGAATTAATGAATGAGGGCCAAGACTATCCTCACATTACTTCCAGGAGGCGAGCACTGACTCCTGAGGCTGGCCTCCTTCCCCCTTCCTTTGCTGCCTCTCCTGAGCAGTCCGATTCAGCCATGGGTCCCACCACTGTCTGCTGGGTCTGCTTTCCCTGATCTTCCATGTAGGGGATACAGTGATGGGTGGCAATGAAAAGTTGCCCAGTCTTTGGAGTCAAATAGACCAGATACCCAAGTCTGTAGATTGTTACGTAATGGAGCAAGTGTCTTGATCTCTCTGGGCCTCAGAGATGACATCTGTAAAATGGGCAGTGGTGATACTTGCCTGTCAAGATGAATGACAAGTATGCACAATGCTTGGTACACAGGAGGGATCCAAAATCTGTAGCTGCCAGTATCGTTCCCACTTCACTTTCCAATAACAGCATAAATAAAGAGCGCGCTTGGGGCTCCTGGAGCATTGTCTTTCTCTTTGTATTTCCAGTCAGTTTGGTTCATCTAATGAGTACAGGAGACTTTCTGATGAGTTACTTCCGTGCCAAGTAAATCAGAAATGGCAAAGAATCTATGGCCTTTCTAAACTCTGCTTCCACTGCCATGGCTCCTGCTTTTCCTGCAGCAGGTGCCTTGTTGAGTTGTAACTGTGTCGAGTAGCTGACTCCCTCACTAGACACTTAATGAGCTTTCCATCTTGGTATCTTCAACCTGGGACCCACAATGCTACAACTGAGGAGTCAATATATATTTATTGAATGAATGAATAAATGAATGAATGAATAATGTCATGTTGGACACATCTCACCCTATCTCAACCATACCTGTGGCCTTTCTGCAATATTCTGGATGACAAAAGCAAACCAAACTGTAGAATTAAATCTCTAGCCCTCTGAATTTATAATGTAAGCTTCTGACAGACGCATAAGTATTGGTTTTGCAAAGCACCAGTTTAAGGAAAAAAATTATATTTCCTCTTAGTTCCAATGATTAAGTCTATGGATTTGCTGGCTGGCATATAAGGTTCTTTAGACAAGAAGTGACAATGTGTGTGCAGTAAAGCTCCTGTCTGCAGCTTTTAGTCTGAGTTATATGTGTGTTGGCATCTCTTTCACACAGAATCTGATGAGTTGGCATTTATTTTTGACAGCCTCTCAAATCTTGTGAAAGTCAGAGCTAGGAGCTGGTGTTGTTTTTTAGTGATATCTCAGATGGTAGCAAGACAACCTTGATAATAAAAAAGAGAGGTTTAAAAAGATGTCTTCTTAGAAGTTCTTCCGCAAAGACGAACTTCAAAGCTTCCCAGAGAAAAAGCATTTTGCAGGCTGTACACAAATAAACACAAACACACAGTCACCGGTGTGTGTTTCTTCTTCTAATGTTTTTTTTTATCTTCCCAGGCACCCAGCCAGCCTACATTTCCCAGCCTCCCTTGCAGTCCACGTAACTGAGTTCTGACTAATAGGATGTGAGTGGAAATGACATGTGCATCTCTGGTCCAATCATAAAAGTTTTCCAGGTTTTCCTCTATATTCTTTTCTTATCCACTGGCTGTCTGGGATGGAGCAAAGTCCAGGGTAACCCTAGAAGGTGGCAGAGCCTCCTCTGCCTGGGAAGGATCATTGCATGACATGGAAGTGCCTGGTATGGAGCCCCTACCCTAGACTGTTACATAAATAAGAAATAAGCTTCCATTAGTGAGCCATTACAAATGTGGAGTAATTTGATAGGCAGCCTATCCTACCTTAACCAAGTTACACTCCTTGGTTATTTAAAAAAAGTAGCTGATAGTTTTCAAAGGTCTTTTATGTGCCAGGGATTGTTTACATTAATAATAATCCCTTCAGTAGGTCTGTAAAGTTACCCTCATTTTACAGTTGTAGATATAGCTCCAAGTGAGAAGAGGGTGAATATTTTGTCCGCCATGATGGCTCCCCTGGTTGGCACAGAGGGTGGCATTGAGTAGCCTCTCAATGAGGCTTGTTGATGATGGAGTAAAGAAAAGATCAACAAGGCAAAGTCACATGCCTAGGGCCCATACCTGGAAAATGCTGGATGCACTATTTCATCCAGGTCTGAGTGGTTTCAAGGTCCAGCTGCTTCTGAGTGTCTGTAACTCAAGACTTTAAAAAGAATGGGTAGGGAGCCAGTGATGGGCCCTAAGAAAAAAAAACATTTTAGTTTCTTATCTTGTATTTCTGATTGAAAAAAGTAACACATTAAAAAATGAAAACATTATAGACATCCGAAACAAAGAAAGGAACAGCCCTCTGTAATTTTATCAGAGAAAACTGGTACAAGCTTGGTTTTATTCTTTAAGTTCTTAACACATACACACATTCAACAAAAATTAGTTTATTTATGTATACAAAATCAATATTCTCTCTTGCCACAAGACCTTTTCACTTATTTTCCCCTTAAATAATTTCCTTGGACATAATTTGCATGTCAGAATATACCAATCTGTGTTATCCTTTGCAACGACTGGTAATATTCTGTGTAACGATCTGTGATAATTAATCAGTTCTCTCTTGGTTGTCATTTAGGCTGTTCCCAGTCTTTATAACACAAAGAGCTGCGATAAACATGCTTGTGCCTCTCTCTTTAGGGTAGAATCTTAAGAGGGAAATTGTGAGGACACTGATAGGCAGGTTTTACTGTCTTCCACATGTGGATACCTATTGCTATAGAAAGTCTAGATGGTCAACAAGTATTGAAATGGACTCAGTGGGTTTAGTTCTTCAAGTTAAGGTAACAGTGAACAGTGGAAGAAAGGTTTCTGGAATCTCCGAATAATGCAGGTATGCTCCAAGCCTGTGGCAGAGATTAACAATGAGGAGGCACTGGTGTCCCAACAGGACAATGTGGCACCTTTGTGCTCTTGGCTGGTTTCTCTGCAGCCTCCTGGTGATGAGGTCAGTGTTGTCTGGAAGGCCAGGGCTGATCTGGGCTCCAGGGAAGACACCGTCCTGCACTAAGAAGTGGAACAGGCTTCCTCTTGGAGGAAGGGGCAGTGGCCAATAGGCCAGAGAGACAAAGAGGAGGAGGAGGGCGTATAGCCATCTTTGCAGGGCTTGTGCTGGGGCTGAGCCAAAGGTTGCAGGACACTCACTCTTCAGAATGAGGCATAAACCTGATGTGCCTGGATAGTTTTCAGGGCAAGCAGGCAGCTCCAGGCAGATGTCTTCGTGGGCACAGCTGTGTGCTCTCTGAGACGTCCTGTCCATGAGAGATGTTCCTGGAATGATGGCAATGATGATAATGATGATGACAGTGGCTGTGGTTGGCAGCAGGAGGAGGGAGATGATCACCCAGCCAGTGCTGGAACATTAAGAGCTGAATGCAAGAAAGGCTGCCTCCCCTGTACATGTGTGTTACGAGCATCTCCTGTATTTGTGTGTGTGTGTCTGCAATGTGATGTGCTTGTGTATGTGAATGTGATGTGTATGTGCGGTGTGCAGTGAATGTGCAGTACTCTGGGTGACTGGGATGCGTGATGTGTCGCAGCGGTAGTGCGTGAGTGTGCTCTCTGTAGATATGCTTGAGGGGACACCAGTTAAATCCCCAAGGCACTCAGGCATCCTACCAAAGGCTCCATGCTGCTCACTTTGAGTTTTTCTCTTGTCTTCCCTGTTTCCTGTGGCAAAAAAAAAAAAAAAAAAATGCCAGCTTTACCCAAGAGAACCCTCTAGACCATTTTCTCCCTTAGGAAGCCAAGCTCTAGGGAAGCACGTTTCTGCTGATCACAGCATTACCTGGCAGAGTTAGAGGGAAGGAAGCGGTGTTCTCTAGAGCTGTCTTGTTTTATTATTATTTTTAACTTATTTTCTATTTTACCTTTTTATTGAAGTATATATAACACATACAATAAAGTGCATGGAGTGCACAAATCTTAAGCGCTGACAGATTTTTACATGTGTATACACCCATGTAACCAGCGCTCAGATCAAAATCGAATCAAATTTCAGCACCCCATAAAGCTCCCTTGAGTCGTTTCCCAATCCATATCTCCTAAAGACAACCACAATTCTGACTTTTGCCTCCATAGATTAATCTTGTTTGCTGTAGAAGTCCACAGAAATGGAATCATGCAGTATATAGTCTTTTACGCCCGATTGCTTTCACTTAGCACAATGCTTTTAGGATCCATCCACATTGCTGCGTGTATCATCAGTTTGTGTCTCTTATTGCCATGTAGTATCTTATTGTATGGACTATCCCAGTTTGTTTATCTGTTCTGCTGACGGACATCTGGGAGGTTTCCAGTTTGGGGCTATTGCAAATAAAGCTGCTATGAACATTGTTGAGCATATCTTTTGGTGGCCATATGTAGAGCTGTCTTAATGTTGCCTGTGATAGCATTTGACAAAGATGGAGCTTACAAAAATCAAACAACAACAATGAAACCACTAACTTACAGGTTTCCAGGAAGAATGAAGCAGTTGACTTGCCTGCAGATGGCTTGTCTTGAATCTGATTACTTCTCTGCCTTTGGAGAAGAGAGTGTCACATGTGGGAGAGTGGCAGGCTCTCTGGGACTCAGAGCTCTACTGCCAAACAGACATCATCTGTGAGGATAGCAGTATTTACGGAGTCAGATTTCCCAGTGTAAAAATTAGTCCATGGGGGTAAACTGGTTGCTGCAGTCTCTGTGGTCTGTGATTTTGGCTCCAGTGCCAAGATTTTCTCACTGGGAGCGCCCATGGAAGTACAGACAACTTCAAAAGATGCCTAATTTACTTTGAGGGAGCTCAGACCTTGGGAAAATCTGGCCTGTTGACTGACCCTGGACACCGGGACGGATTTCAGGAAGTGAATAAAGAGGAATGCCCAGGCCTGCACCTGCATAGTGGTCGTTGTCAGATGTTTTGGTGTCTGCAGCACTTGAGCCCTTGACCCTCTCTCTACAGAAGCTGTAGCAGCTGACCCTTAAGTCCCTGGCATTCATTCCACCTCCCTGTGAGCTCACTGCCACCCTCTGCAGCTCTTGGTGACAAAATGTTTCTGCTAGCCTTGGGAACAGTACTTGGCTCAAATGTTGAGCAAACAAGGGGCCCTGGAGTTAGTACCCTTGGGGAAGCCTCCAACTATTGCGACAGTGGAATTGGGAGATGGGATGACATCAGAGCTTTCTCCCATCCCCCCACTGGGCCAGCGGGAGATAGCTCTGAGGTTAACTCCCAGAGGAAGTGATCCCTGGCTGCCCACAGCAGGCACCTGCTTATTAAAGGCCTTGGAATGTCTGCTTACCCTTCCAGGCTCACCTCCCCGCCCCCACACCAGAGCAACCTGGGACTTCCTCCCACAAAACTATCTGCACTTCAATCTTTGCCTCAAGGCCTGCCCCTCTCCAAGAAGAAATGCTGTCTGACACATACATTAACCTTGTCTGGGAATTTTGCAAATTCCACGGCACCATTTGCATCACTCACTCTAGGGTTCAGCCATGCCACTGCCAGGTAACTTTGCTGTGGAGAAGTTTCAGATTAGTGGCCGACCCAAGAGAGGACAGTAATAAATAGTATTTAATTTTCAAGCCGCAGTGAAGGCAGACAGCCTTCGTCCCATTGCTCCCTCCCTGTCAGCATCGCTTCGAATACTGTGCACGTTGGATGTGACACTGCAGAAAAGTGTGGGTAAATGGAATCATTTAAGACACCCACTCAGGGGGAGGGACATATGGAGGTGGAGATGTGGAATGGGGGCAGGTATTGCTCTTTAAGGGGATTCCGAGCCATTCCATAGCCCCAAGGAAAATGGCTTACTATAAAATACAGAGCAAAAGAGGAAAAAATATATATTTCTGTCATGACAGGTCGTTTCTTTAAAAAAAAAAAAATAAACAATAAAATGAAATAAATGAGTTTTTGTTGAGGACCTAAGACTCCTGGATGAATTTTTCCTTTTCTTTTAAATATTTTTTTTTTTGATTTTCCAAAATGCGGTTATAATGTAGGTGTGAACATTTTTAAAAGAGTTTTAAGATGAATTTTTTTGAGGGGAGAGAAAACCCAGTGCACAAAGCAATGTGTCTAGTTTCTTCTAATCTTTTCTTGGAAGGGTATTTTTCCACATAACTTAAGAAAGGGAACAGAGGAAGAAGGTGGAGTTTGGGGCAGAGAGCTATAATTCGATATAACATTGGATGATTTGAGTTTGAGTTTGCGGTTGTGGACATTTAAATACATGGACCTGTATCGGTGGAGCCGGAGCGACCCAGAGGCATTATGGAGGGCAGGGGGTCACACTGCAGATATAGATGACAATTCATCGGTGGGAGGGCACAGTTGGAGCGGCAAGAGTGTGGGGGGGGGGATTTGAGGGGCACAGATAAACTGCAAAGTTCTGCTTATTGGAGAGGGGAGGGTGTGTTCTGGGTTCCGGGCGACTCCTGTTGTCTGGCTCTTCTCCCTGCCCCCCCCCTGCATATTATTTATTTTAAGTTACATTGTATTAACCTTTCCCTGGGTCGATCCGGCACACCACCACACACATTTTCTAATCGTTTTGCTGTTTCACTGATTACGAATCAGAAGCCTCCCCTCCCTGGTAAAAGTAGGTCAGAGAAGTTCCTGACTCCGCTATGCCGCTAATAGATTTCTGAATGGCAGCGTAAGGGCGCCTGGATGTGACATTTGAGCAGAAGAACAATAGTGATCACTCACTGACAATTTTGAGCGTGACTCATTCTTTTCTCCGACTGGAGCACTTGTGGGCGAGGCCTCACAGATTACAGGTGCTGGTGCAAAGTAAAGGAGGCACTGAACTGTCTGTTCGAAAGGAAAGAAGTGCTTTGTATCAGGGCCCTATCTCTCCAGGTCTCTGCTTGTGGCGCTCTGCCATTTCCCTTCCCCATCGCCACTCTCCTCCCTGAAGCGGCACCACGGATCCTTTTCTGTAACTCCAACTATGGAATGGCCTTACACACAGGATCCCATTCCATCAACCCTCCCTTCCCTCCGGCAAGCTGCCTCTGTGGGGCCGTCTCCCCTCTCTAACCCCTCCTTCTCCCAAGGTCCTTCTTTCTCCTCTTTGTGTTTCATGTTCTTCCCATATTATTCCAGCTTTAGGATACTGTTGGCCACACAGAACCCATAGAAAATGAAACTGCATAGCCTTACAAGAAAATAGTTAAGCGTTTAGGTTGTCCCCAGGAAAAAAGTAAGTCAAATGAAATTATTAAGACCTAGATATTGTGAAATTCACCGGATGGGCATGGCTACTGTCTCTCTTGCTTGCTCTCCTTTTTTCTATTTTTTACGTAAACAATTTTTGTTTAAGCCACTTCTTTCTTCTAGCTCCAGACAGTGGCAATCATAATCCTGTCCAACCAAAACATATTGCCAGTGTGTATTCATTTTTTAATTTGAAAAATGACAACAGTGATTTCTTTGAAGTGTCATACTTACCCAGAGCTACCCCGCCATTGGCTGCTCTAGAATCTAGCATTTCCTAGAGGAGGAGAAATAATAAATCAACATAAAATGATGTAATAAAATCCTCTTAAATAACAACCAGGTAGTAAATTAACATATACATGACCTTTGAAATGATCATGTACGTAGAAGTGGAATCCAGCAAACAGCTGGCTGGGCGCCTGCCCTTGACTAATAGGCTGAGAGATACAGCTGCTGGAAAGATATTTGAAAGTGCGTCCTAAATGCAGAAAGCTGTCTTTTTATTTAAAAAAAGAAAAACAATCAGATCCTTACTTTGACAAACCCTAATTTCATTGAGATTGACAGTGTTGCCTTTGTCGAGCATACATTTAACAAATGAGATTGAACAACCACCTCACTCGGTTTCGTCTAATTTAATTTGACAGCCAAAGCAGGTAGGTAGAAGAATATATTTACGGAGGAGGTAAGAAAGCTTTCCAGGGGTTAAATGACAGGGCTTGATGGATCAGATGTCAGTGACTATCTCCTCTGTTGCTTTGGTATTTTTGTTGTTTGGTTTTTAATTTTTTAACTGACACATAAAGTACGTCGAGTGAGCTAACCTTAAACGCACAACTTAGTAAATGTTTGCCATTGTATAGATTCACATAACCACCATCCAAATCAAGATATAGACAATTTTCATCCCTGCAAAATGTTTACATCCTAATCAATATAATGCCCTTCTCCTGCCCTCAAGGTAACCATTACCCTGACCTCTAACAGTTTTTGAAAACCGTTGCCTGTTTTGGAACTTCATATATAAAGTTCTTTGGTGTCTGTTTTCTTTCACTCGATGTGAAATTCATCCAGATTGTTGTCTGTATCAGTAGTCCATTCTCTGTTTTTGCTCTGTAATATTCCATTATGAGAACATAACACAGTTTTTGTTTTATTGATGGACATTTGGATTGTTTTCGGTTTCCCCCTTTCCTCCAGTTTTAGATCATCTGTGGAAGAGCATCGGAGAAATAAGCAGGACTAGTATGCCCTCGGGTGAACTTGCTCCAAACTAGTAGCAGAATCCACTTCACCATAGCATAAGCACGTGTGCTATATCCTGAAGGCCAGGACTGTCTTGGGTTATCTTTCCTTTTGGAATCAAACCAGCTCTGTGTTCTCTTATCCTGTGCCCTACAGGATTGTGGGGCAAAGAGCCTGCTTTGTTGCCTTGCCTCCGTTAGCCCTGAGATAGAAGACAGGGAGGTCAGCAGGGCCTCAGCCAGTCATCTCAAGATAGCTTAGCAAAGAGATTGGAAGGTGGGCCTCGGGGTGGGCTTGAAGGCCGCTGGGAGAGGAGCCACTTCTCATCTGGAGTGCCCGTGTATCTGGCACCATACCCACCTCCGGGTAGACTCTGGGATGCAACTTAAATTGGGGCATCATTCCTGACCATTCTGATACCTTCCCATTTTTCGAATCTGGGAAATTAAGAAGCTTATTATCTCTCATAAAGAAGTTCACCAGGCAGTGCAGCTAGGGTAGGCATTTGCCATTGGGCAGAAACGGGGCACAAAAGGTTGTCATCTTAGAAGGCCGCCCACTTCCTCCAGCTGATGGGTAAGGCAAGCAGCTGTGCAGGTGCAGCAGGGTTGGGAACTTCTGGGAGGGGCGGGTCTGCAAGCTGGATCTGGTGGCCTGGAAATGAAGACAGAGTGTAAGCCATTTAACTGCCTCATTTGCCTGGGACTGTTGCTGGTTGAGCACGGAAAGTTTGAAGTCCTAGGAAGCCCCTCAGTCCAGGATTGTTGGTCACCCCAGAAGGGGGACACCTTTTCACTCACTTATTTGTGCATACAGTTAACAAGTATTATTGAACTTCTATTACACTTCATGCACCTTGCAAGGTTTGAGGGATAGATTTGGTAATCAACAAAGCAGAATTAATTCCTGCCCACTTCAGAGTACTTTTTCTAGAGAGAAAGGTGGGTTTTAAAGAAGTGATTACAATACAGTGTAACACTTGCTTCGATAGAGATAATAAGGCAATGAGAGCTTTAACTGGGAAAATACCAGAGGCTGGGAAAGCCCAGGAAAGCAATTTCCAGCAAACTGAGGAATTCAAAATGGCTGTGGAACAAAGAGGGTGGGCATGGAAGTGATGAGGAAGTAGACAGATTTAGGTCTATTGATGTGATGATCCTTTGTGCTGCTTAGACTCCCAGTTGTGTCTCCCACTCTGGGGCACCTATTAGGTGGTGCGAAGCAGCCAGTTGTGTGGTGAGCAGGAGATCTTGGAGTTAGTTGTCTGTGCCCACAAATTCACATTGACAAGCATGCTCTGACAAACATTCTGCAGTTTGGGGGGTCATGTAGATAAAATGTGAGGTGGGGGGCAGGGATGATGTACTGCGGTTAATAATGCAGCATGTTTGTAAACAGGGCTGTAGGAGCAAAGAGTTAGTGCCAGATTCTCTGTGCTGTTACAACAGAACAGCATGTACTTCTAAGTGTCTAAAACTAATGGACATGTGTTCTTGCCTAAGAGGCCCAGTTATTGTTGGTTTAAAAAAAAAAAAAGAAAACCCTTTTAATGCATTAGAAATATATGGCAGCTATTGTGTGAGATCTGAAAGGCTAGCCCAGTGCAGATTCATTCATTCATTCATCCGTTCATATGTTCATTCATTCCACAGATATCTACTGACATATAGGCCCCTGAGTATTTTATTTTCCACAGAGCCATCATATAAATCCAAACAAAACAAAACAAATCTCCCAAAACTAAGGCCTTTATCTCCATAGGTTGGTCCAAACATTCGTCCAGTGTCAAAGACAACCAAGTAGTACAGGTCTTGAATTTTAGAGTCTCTTTCTTGTACAGTCACACACCAGTTAACAACAGGGGCATATTCTGAGAAATGCATTGTTAGGTGATTTTGTCATTGCGCGAACATCACAGAGTGCACTTACACAACCTAGGCTATCTGGTATAGGCTACAGCTCCTCAGCTGCAAACTTGTACAGCATGTTTTTGTACTGAATACTGAATACCATTGTAACACAATGGTAAGTATTTGTGTAATGCATTGTACTGCAATGTCACTAGGCGATAGTGCATTATAATCTTATGGGACCACCTCATATATGCGGTCCATGGTTGACTAAAATATTGTCACGTGGCCATGATTGTATTCCTCAGCCTAGAAGATGTCAATGGTGTTTCTATAAGGGCTGTCCTTTTATTGATATCTGTAGAAAAGATAGGGATAGAAGATTATTCTAGAGAAGAGTTTTCATCATGTGTTAGAACAATGCAGATACGCTGGGTTAGAGTTTTATTTGTTTGTTTGTTCTGCTGCTTCTTTCTCTACCCATGCCATCGTGTAATTACAACAGATCTTTCCAAAGCATTCTTTTTCTATCACATGAGAAGCAACGCACGGTCCACCTGCCTTGAGTACTGATTCTTTGGGGTTCCCGATTATCATGCAGCTCTTTCCAGTCTAGATTGTGAAAGGTTAAGGAGAGACGATGATGCCTAGATGCCCTCTGAGCTTTCCTGTGCAAGGAAGCAATAACAGAGACTTAGCCAAGAGGAACAAAGTGCCTCCAACCTTTTACAGTTTGACGATGCCTTCCTTTGTACCTCGTTCAACACGCTTGTCCTGATTTATGATTTTTTGCCATCTGGTTTATTTCTCTTGTTGTTTTGTATTGTTTTAAATATGCTTGAGGCCATCTTTGAGTCTTTTCTTTAAAAATACCACTTAAAAAAGCAAATCATATGAGTGTCACTTGAAGGTTAGGGATGAAAGCGAAGTTTAAATAGGACTGGGATCTTCCCTGTGAAGTTCAGTAGCTAAAAATAAAGTTCTTTTTACTTTGATTACGTAATAGAGCACTTCTCAGATGTGAACGCTATGGAATGTCTCAGTTCAGAGAATTCTTGTTTGGGTTTTCTTAAACAGAGGTGCCAGAGTTCTGTGAAATAATTTGAATTCATTTAGTTAGTGATTGAGCACCTACTGGGTGCTAACTTCTGTTCTGAATTACTCTGTGATGATGAGTTTTAACCTGAGGCAAACTTGCTTTTCATTCCGCCTAACCCCAGTTTTCATTCTTTTAAACCAGGTTACACTTTCTAAAGGAAAACTTGTGTGAGAAGGGAGCAGAGAGGGATTCCTTTTGTAAGAGAAAAGGGTGGAGTTGTAGTGGGGCAGTATTTGTTTTAAAAAGAGAAGGTAGACTGGGTCCTGTGTGCTGTCTGTGTTCTGGGAAGTCATGAAATATCAGTGACCTGGATAACTGTGTTTAAACCATGTTCTTATTAAAACCAGCAGTCCTGGCTTTCCCAGACAAAGAAATTCTGAAACAATTTTGGAAATACATTCACAAGAGTGGAATTCATAAATGGAACTGTACAGCCATCAGCTGCACTGTTTAGACATAAAGTTGGATGAGCAAAGGGGGCTTTTACAAGTATGGACTCAGAGCTTTTAAATTATCTTGCCTAATTGGTAGTAGTGATGTAGAGCATCTTGCTGGAAGGAAAACAAATCCCGTATCTAAAACACGTTCTTTTAGATACAAAAGCAAACACAGCTTCAAACAATGCTTGGGAAACATCTTGCTTAAGGATTTTGGAAGTGATTTAAGGATCATGGGTTAGTGCCTGGCACTTGGTAAATTGCTCCACACAATTTAGAAAACTGGTCAAGAAGGTTCCTAAATCCAATCTGGCTGACCTTAGAATCACTTGGGTGGGGTTTGGGCCCTGCACAGTCCTGGACCCCATCAAATGTATTAGATCAGGCTCTTGGGGGGTCTGACACAATCTGTGTGCTCAGAGAGCTCCCCTAGGGGATTTTGATGACGAGCCCATTTTGAGAACTGCTGGCCTCATCCATTTCTCTGGACTGGATCCTATCCATACCATCCTAGACAATTTTTTGCCACACAGATGGCTATGAAATAGCATCTCGGCAAATGCTATGGCCTCTAGATTATATGTTTATTCATGAGCTGAAGCCCAATTTTAAAATCCAATCAACTATATAATTCCTTCAGATGTCTTCAGATCAGGTCCCATGCTGTGCTTCTCAAGGTTTGTTTTTGTTTGTTATTATTCTACTGAGTGCTCAGGACATCTGACTGCTCCTTGGTTGGTGGGCTAGAGACATAAATAGCTTTTGGATCCCTTTTGGATCCTAGTGTCAGGATGATTAAAAAGATAAATGGTGAGAAGAGAATAAAAGGATGGATATCGGTGGGTACGTTAACAAAAATTCGACAAGGCTCTACTCTTATCCACACACATCTGTACAACATTCCCCGCTGACCCCACAACATATTTATGGGGATGTTGTGAACCCCATTTCACAAATGGGAGAGGTGAAGTGATGATCCCAGGGTACAGAGCTCAGGGGCAGGGCCGACATTCAATCAGGCCTTCAGAATTTACCAAGCCATGTAGTTCCACTCCACTCTCTTCCACCCTAAGTCTGATCCTGAGTTTACTTATCATCTATAAAGAGCATTTTAAATTTTCTTGGGCTCTGCTCTGGGGTCTGAAGGTTTGGTTCATCAACAGCTTGGCTCATCAAGGTCCACTTGCTTCTGTGGAGACCTCCATAATCTATTTGGAGGAATAGTACCATTCTATTCTGATCTGGCATGTTTGAGAGTAATCAAGGGTAGGGCCGTTTGTTTCTGAATTACACATGAGTTTCTCTTCATCTCTAGAATGTAATCAAGAAAAAGGGTTCAAGGTTTATAGTTTCCAAGCCAAGAGTCTTAAGCTGCCAAAGGAAGTTGGTGTTAGCAGCCTTTCCTGTGTGTCATGTGGGCCAAGAACTGCTTTTAGCTTCTCTGCAGGAGGGAGTGGCTGTGGTACAAGGAGACAGGAGAGAGAGGCAGGCAAGCTCCTGCCCTTCACACTTTGTAGGGGTGAAGCAGGATTCAGGCTGGCATTTCTCAGGGCTTCCCAGATGGGCCTTCTTTTGCTGACCTTACTACCATTTTCATTAATTTTCTGAAAGGTGCTAGCTGGACCTCCAGGGTTACTTACCCTTAGCACTATTGACATTTGGGACCAGATTATTCTTTGTAATGAGGGCTGCTCTGTGCATTGCAGGACATTTAGCAGCATCCATGGCCTCCACTCACTAGATGCCAGTAGAAGCCCCATCCCCAAGTTGTGACAAGAAAAAAATATTCCCAGACGTGGCCAAATGTCGCCTTGGCAGCAAGGACAGAATCACACCAGGCTGAGAAACACTGGCCTAGACCTATAGTAGATACAAGAAGGGAATAGATCTGTTGTGAGGGGAGAGGCTCTGGGTTGAAAATGTAGGCAATACCCCCAAAGGTCCCCCTCCCCACCTTCCCTTAGGCATATAAAGTATGCGAGATTCACCACCCAGGGTTCCCAACCTCCCTATTTTCCGTTTTTCCGAGATGCCCTCCTTCCTACCTGTCCTTGGTACGCAGTGTTGCAGCCAGCCCAAGTTCAAATGTCAGCTTCACCACCAAGTAGCAAAGTCCCCTATTCTTTTCATGCCTCAGTTTCTTCCTCTATAAAATAGCCCCTTATAGGGTTGTTTGTGAGAACTAAATATTTGTAAGCATTTAGAAGAGTACCAGTATATACATAATAAGCACTTTGTATATGTGCTTTGTAAATAAAACATCAATCATCTGGATGAAAAACCTCTGTTAAATACAGCCGTTCAACAAATGATTATTGGGTGCTGAACAAGGCCCTGTCCCTATCTTCCAGGTCGTCTGAGTTTGCCTTGCAGGGAGTGGAGAGGTCACAGGCTCACTTCCCCGCTCTCAGCCCTAGGCAGCACTGTGGTAGCAGAGCTGACCACGCAGGCCCTGCTCTCCTATCTTTTCCCCAGAATAAGTCCTCAGGGTCCCAGCGGACATGCCTCCAGGCCTTGGGCCCCACGGGATGCTTCTTACTCATCAGAAGTTGAAGGTTACTCTACCCTGCATCAAGCATCAGCTCAGCATTTCATTGACAGCAGCTCAACTCTATATGGCCTCAACTATAGCTGAAATAAATGGAAGCCATTATACAAAACTTAGGGGTACCTCTCTGAGGAGTTTGAGCTATACCAGTCTTTGGGCACACTAGTTGAAAACACTGTCTTCCCTCTTTCCCTCCCTCCTTCCCTCTTTCTCACCCTCTCTGTCTTTCTCTCTCTCTGTTCTGTCCCCTCTTCCTTCGTCCAAATAAATAATCTTCTCTAGGAGACTGTTTTGATTTGAGACTTAGAGGCTGAGAAGGAACCAGCTGCAGGAAGAACATTCCAAGCTGAGGAAACAGTGCAAAGGCCCCGAGGCAGGAAAAAATCCAGGGAGCTTCTAGGAAAAGAAGTATTCTGGTGGAGGAGGAAAGTGATAGGAGACAAGATTGGAGGAGTTAAAGCGGGGCCGTTCCATAGGGCTTGCCTTTTAGTTTAAAGTACAATGAGAAGTAATTGAAGAGTTTTATGCAGATGAGTGAAACAATCTGATTTATGTTTGAAAAGAAGGATGGAATGGTCGACCTTGCGGATTGCTGCTGAGATGAGTAAGATGAGGAGCAGGAGACTCTCTCAGTGGATCTGGCCATATGGAGATCAACATGACCTAAACGACAGCGATTGCAGTGAAGGGGACAGCAGCTGCGCTCCCCATCTTTTGGTTTTAGGACATACAGCCTCACCGAGGACTAGGCATTTGAATTTGAGAGGATCAATAATTCGATAACATTTGTTAACACTGCTTTGGTCGGTTGTTATGGAATTGGCTTTATTCTCTCTTTAGTAAGAGATTTACTTCAGTGGTTACAGTGATGTTGGTTGTGGTGATGTCGCTCTTGGTATCTAAGATATCACTACCTGCCCACCATCAACCTCTTTGGTGATTTTCCAATTGTGGGACAGTGCCAGCTCAGCCACACACAGCCCCTGGACCTCAGTGCAATCCATGGCCCATGCTTATTGCAAAATGGTAAGCTGAGGTTGGGGGCTGCCTGCAACACAGGAGAACTACGCAGGCCCCCTGTAAGTGGGCCGTGTAGAGCTCAGAGGGATGACCTCAGCCTCGTCGGTGCTATGTTCTGATGGCTGTCCTCTGTGTGGCCTTTCACTTCCAAAGTCCACCTACCTCCTTAACCTCGCCTGAACTCTTCAGCCCAGGAATGGTAGGAAGTCCTTCAGAAAAAATCCTTAAAGAGGCATTCGACAAAGCATATATAAACTCACACTTGGTGAAAAGTGACTGTAGAAAAAAGTATGTTTAAAACAAGCTTAAACATTACTGTGCTTTTTATGCGGTCTCCCGCAGCATTTTGGAACACTGACATTTTTCCTGACTGATCGTTCCCTTTGATTTTTTTTTTCCCTTCACTGCTTTGACTTTGTAACACAAGAATAATATTTTTTCTGGACTAAACTTCTTATAAGTGGTCTTACCCAGGGAATGTTTTTAAATTTAAAGATGATTCTATTTTCTCTCTTAAGTACCAAGGAGTACATACACATGCAAACACATTTAAGAGCTTTAGATGGGATAGTTTTACTTTTTAAAGGCATATTTTCAAAATTTGTTCCTCTTGATTCCAGGCCTTAATATAAAGCCCCATAATTTTAATGCTGTTGCATACGCAGTGGAGAAGACCCCTCATCATCTACATGGGAGAGATCTGAAGGGCAGGCCTTGGTTTTTGACAAATGGATTCACCCTGGCAAATGGTACCTTCAAGATAGACTCAACGGCAAATCCATCCCATTTTCAGAAAGTGAAGGTTTTTAGCTTCTCCAAGTTAAATACCCATCTTCAGTGTGTTAAACAGGCTTCAAAATGTTGACACCTTTGTTCACACCAGTTGGCAGAGTTTGGTCACCTCATTCACTACCTGAAAGCACATTTTGCAGTTAACTAGTCCTGAGTGGGGAGACTGATAGAGGGCTGCTCTGCTCAAAAATCAGACATTAGACCCTGCCTTACTGTGATTTTTTTTTAAAAAATGTGGCTTGGGTAGCTGGCTGGCTGGACCTTCCTATAATTTCTGCTAATCTAGAAGAGTTTTTTGCTTACACCGCTGAACTCGGGGGTGTAAGCTGAGTTGTTATCTGAAAGTCTGTACAAAAAAAAAAAAGACAAAGAATTTTGGCCTTGTCTGAGGGTGCCCTTTCTCTTACCTCCCCATGGAAGTGGAATTACAAGTGCGTGGTCAGTCACGTGGAGTGTCTGACAAGTGCATGGAGTGTCTACTCTTCTACTTATGTCGCCCACAGATCTCTCTGAATCAGAACTGCAGGCACTTAGGAGAAAATCCAGCCAGGGCCTGCATTGCCTTGCGGGGATTCCAAGAAGTAGATTTTCTGGGTCAGTGGGTATTAGTGCTTTTAAATTGCCCTCTAGAAAGTTTTTTTATGGTACTTCCCTTCCAGCAGGCGTTTGTATGAATTTGCCATATCGTAAATCCACCCATCACCATCCACCCATCCACCCATCACCCGTCACCATCACCCGTAAATAAATATCATCATCCATCATCCATCATCATCCATCATCCATCACCATCCACCACATCACCACCCACCCCACCCATCACCCATCCACCCATCCACCCCACCCACCATCCATCCGTCATCCAATCTCCATCCATCCATCCATCCATCCATCCATGTGTCTATTCATTCACTTGTTGATTTAGCACCAAGACTGTATCCCAGGTGCTGGGGACTCATATACAAATCCTAATCAATTCCTGCCCTGGTTGGGGATTCACTGGTTTTCTCTGTCTCTGTGAAGAAGAAGATCGATACTGTGTATCTGGGCCTTCTGATGACTGACTAGGATAAGCACTCATTCATGTCAGGAGGAGGGGGTGTCCAGACCTTGAGGTGGGGTTTTCACCCCTGGCCATACGTTGGAATCACCTTAAGGAGTTCTAACAAATCCTGATGCCTGGGCCAATCATGGAAGCTTATGATTTCATTGGTCTGGGGGTGGTCTGGGCGTCTGGATGTTTCAGAGCACCCAGTTGAGTCTCTGGCACACCCTGAGCTGATTGTCCCTCCCCACTCTTTATCCCGGGAGAGTCTGGCCTAATGAAAACCCTCCACCAGGTCCCCACTGCCTCTGCTTTTGACCTTATACTTGTCACTTTAGACTTAATGGCAGTTACTGTTCCACTGCACAGCTTGCCCACCATGCCTGGCTTGAAACTGCTGAGAAATCACCACCTTTTCATTTTATATATTACTTATTTATAGTTTAAAATGAAATTCTCACCTTATTTATTTATTGTACCACCTTGAGGGTCCTTTAGGTCTGTATCTTTATTATAATAGCAATAGCTAACCTCTATTAAGTGCTTACTGTGTTCTAAGTGTTTTGCGTTTGCATGTTAATTCACCTATTCCCCTAAACAACCCTGCGATATATATGTTGTTTTCACTCCCATTGTCCGGATGAGGATACTGAGGCATAGAGAGGTTAAGGAACTTGCTTCTGCGAGCACAGCTGGTCTGTGGCTGAGCTGGGCATCTTCATCCTATTTTATTGAGTAGAGCCCTTCTCTACAAGTCGGAAGGGTTTGTCTTGGATTTGTTATGATTCTGCACTGTATTTTCTTTCTCAAGTTACAATTATGGGCAATGAGTGAAGGGATACCTGTGAGCTCTACCAGCACCTCATCGCTTTCACGATGGCGAAGAATGACTTAGGACAGAGAGCTTAGCAAGGGCACCTTTAAGCAGCCAACAGTTTGAGACACTGTAGTTGCATCCACTGGACCAAGTTGTCTTGGTCTTGTGGAGACACAGTTTCAGTAACTAAGAGCAGACAGTTCTTAACCTGTGCCAAGAGATGTCAAGCCTCTCAGCCATTAGCACTGTCATATGTGCTCACTTTTGGAATTGTCGTCACTGATTAAAATGAGAGGTGGAGAAAAGCCTGAGCATGATTCAGGAACAACCTGATTTTGTCTCTTTGATGATACGAAGAACTTCTCATGTGTTTATTCTCCTGGGAGACTCAGACAGTCTCGGAAGTCAGTGATTGTGACCTCTTGAGTCAGAGCCCAGCGTGGGGACTAGGGATGCAAGATGGAAACAGCACGTGGTCTGTTGCCACAGACCAGTGGCAGAGTAGAGGGCTGAAATCTCCTCCTGGAAGGAAGGGATTAGCCGATCAGAGAGGAAAACAGATTTGAGAAATCCATTTACCCTGAAGGCTTATGAGGGAGTGCAGGTCAGACTTATTCCAGTGTCTTTCATCACACACTCTCTCCCGGTTTTATCTTGTACCCAGCCCAGAGTTTCAAAAGAAAGGGGGGGGGTGAGCCTTTAGACTCTGACCTTAATATTTCCATCCACATTATTAGGAGTAAGAATTCTTGTCATTTATTGAACTGAAGAAATGGCATTAAAATATGTATAAAATTATTAATCTACTACTTGTATATTTCCTAAGTATTTGTAGGTTATTAAGAAAAATTCTTGCTTCTACTTACATGATCATAGCACTCAACTCAAATTTCAAAGAATGTCACTAGCATATCCTTGGTTTTTCTCTTGAGAATAAATATCACCCATGATAAGAAAATAACTCAGAAATATTCACATGGATTTTGACATGGCCCTAAGGCCATTAAAGAAGGTCAGAATCTTAATTAGTCTTTAAATAATTTTTTTTTTGGTCCTTAAATCTTTATTGTGTTAAGATCTGCTTGGAAGAACACCATTTCAGTTTACTATTTGTCACCTCATTACTTCAAAGCCACTTAGAGGCATTTTGTGGAATTCAAACCATCTGAGGGCTCAGGGGGCAGCTCATTGTCATGGGAGATGCACACAGCCGGGAATGGAGGAGACTTTGAATTTTAACCATAATCTTACTGCTAATTAGATGCAGGCCTGGGGCAAATCACCTTTTTGAGCCTTTGTTTCCTCCTCTGAAAAATGGGTTGTACCAGATGGTCTTTGTAAAATGTAAATTAGAAAGCCATGCAGATCTAGTCCCATACTTTTCTTTTGTGAAGGTGCAGAGCCAAGGTCTGTGCCCAGCCCGATGGGTAAGCACATGCTGGTATCAGTATCTCATAAAGCCATCCTGGGCTGTTTGAGTGCTGAACAGGGTGAATGGGTGGGACCGCCAGACCTCTTACTAGGAAAATAGGTGATTCATCTCCGACCTGCATAATAGGAGACCTTTGCTTTAAGGAACTTCCAACTTCTGCTCCAGCAGGGACTTTTCTGACTACCCAGACCCAGAGACCCACTGAGGAGGTCTCAGTAGCTGTGCTTTGAAACCTCTCCCACAGGGCCCCTCAGTCGGACAGCAATTGTCCAAAGACCAACGTGTTTTGGCTGTTGCTCGCCTTAATACTCCCTCCCCTTTCCCAAACACAAAAATATTGCCATTTCCTGGAAAGTGGTTTTGGCTCAAAGCCTGATAGCTATCCCACACTCTTGGGCCAACTTTCCTTAGGGCCTCTGTTCTTTTATTTCATTGTGCGTTTGTTTTGTTTGGAGGCTGACAGTTCTGCCTCCTTCATTTTACCTGGGGGAAAGGGCCTCTGGCAGGTGCACTGGGGGGGGCGGTGCCCACGCCCCCTTGCCACCAGCAACCTCTGCTCCATCAACCACTCTGGGTGTTTTTTCTTCTTTTTTGTGGTTTGACAGTATTTTCAATGTCTCTTTTCTTAAATCAAGGGATAATTAACATAAAGTGAATTGATTCTTCAGTGGTCAGATGGATCAGTTTTGACAATTGTGTGCACCTGTGTAAGTGCCTCCTGAAAGAGGCTGTAAAACATTCCCATCACTCTGGAAAAGTCTTTCTCCCTCCCCACTCCCCTAAGCAAACACTTTCTGATTTCTATCATTATACATTTTTTGGCCTGTTTTTGGACTTTTACTTCAATGAAATCTTATAGCATGTATACTTTCATATCTAGCTTCTTTCACTCAACACAGTGTTTCCGAGACTCATCTGTGTCATTGCATGTGGCAGGAGGTCACTGTTTTTTTACTGGTGGGTGTTACACAGCGTGTTTATTCGTTTACCTGTCGACAGACATTTGGGTTGTTTCCAGTTGTGGCTCTTAGGACTAGACTGCTATGGATATCTGTGCACAAGTTTTTGCAAATATGTTTTCATTTCTCTTCGGAAGATACCTAGGGGGTGGAGCTGCTGAGCCAGAGGGCGGGCAGTTGCTTAATTTCATTGGAAACTGCCAGACAGGTCTCCAAAGTGGCTGTACCTTTTTTTTTTCCCCAGCATTGTATGACAAAGTATTCCAGTTGCTTCATATCCTCACCAACTTTTGGTGCTACAGCCTTTTTAATTTTAGTCATTCTAATGAATGTGATATGATTCTTTACTTTTTTTTTTTTTAAAGTATTTTCAAACATGTCAGTCGATACCAGCTCAGACACTGAAAAGGTCCTATGGGAAGAGAAGCCAAGTGTTATGTTATTTTTATGGACAGAGGTTTCTGCTCATCATCCTTTTTCCTGAAGCAGAGTCTTTCCAGCCTCGAGGGCTGTCTGCAGGCTGCCTGCAGGCTGCCGTCGGGCAAGTTCAAAGCCAGAGTCTATTAGGGGCCAGGCCGGGTAAGAGCAGGAGGCAGTCCAGAGAGTCAGAGTGGAGAGGGGAGAGGCTCCTGCTCAAGGAGCTCAGAATCACACTGCGATAGCCAGTCTCAGGGTAGCCAGTCTCAGGGCATGTTGTGCTGCGCACACACAATGAAAATCTGACATGTAAGTAGCCAGCAGGCACAGACCAGTTGATAGGCCTGTGCTAGGGAATCCCAGCGGCTGTCCTTTCAGCTGCTGTAACCACACATGGCATGAAAGTTCCACTTGACACGGATATGACAACGTTTCAAAGACATAATTTTGCTACCTTCTAATTGGCACGGGCAATCAGAAAGTTTCTAAAACCAGTTGCTAGGCATGGGACTAGTTAGGTGACAAGCATCGGAACCATTTTTTTTTCCATCTTTGAGGGTGCTTGGCTACGGGCTTTACTGGATTCTCCAGTCCTCTGCACACAAAATGGAGAGTGCCTCTAAAATATTTTAGTTTATTCATATATCTTGAATATTGCTAATTTTATCCATTTCTTACAGTCATCACACTAATTAGCAAACCACAAATTTCACCACCAAAAGAACATTTCTAATATTCCCCGTGCTCTGCAGGCACACCGGAAGTATTGATGGAAGTGAAGAGATAACCGGAACTCTGCTGGCCAACTGGGTTACAGCTTCACTGAAGTCACGGACAGGAAATGTTCCCACTGTCAGTGCTTGTGCCGCTTCTGTGTAGAAAGTGTTAAGATCCGTTCACTCCAAAGTGGCAACGATCCAAAGTCTTTAGACGGATCAGTATTTTGTAAAGCAACCCAGAAAGAGGGCAATAATGTTGAACATGAGGCAAGAGCTTGCTAGTGGTGAAACCTCAGTGGTTGGTGGAAGGGGAGGATACTACTGAATGGGTGGTCTTTTCCCTAGAAAATCAATCATGTAGGGTACCAAGGGAAAGCTGGTCCAGACCCTTGAGCCGTAGATGGTAAGCTCTCCCAAAGGATAATCCACAGGTACCCTTCCTAGAAAGAATCCAGTGTGGCTGGGGGGAAGGCAGAAATCACAGGCTTCCCTGCTTCACAAAACAACAAAACATCCAAGGGTACAAAGGGAGAAGGGTACGTTATGGTCCCAGCAGTTTCCTCTGGCCAGATGCCAGGCATGCCTTCTCCCAGGTCTGTTTGCCTGTGTTCTGCCAGGCCCGTGTTGCTTCTCGCTCCCATCCCCCACCCACTCACACAGAGGAGCACTGAAGACGGCCGCCTGTGGGTCTCCGGGGTAAATGCTGCTGGCAGGCCTGCCTCTTCCTGCTCTGTGGAGGCAGCTCCACACCCCCTGCCCTGTCCCAACCCTGCCAGCTCTACGAATGCCAATGAAATAGGCTCTTTCAGTGGATATTTATGCAGGAACCAAGCAAACAATGGTCTCAAATCCATGTTAATAAATCCATTCAAATCCGGAAGAACAGCCAAGGGTGTCATTGGTTTTACTTCAAAAAAGTTAGCACGTGGAAGTTCGGAATTGGGCTCTGGGCACTTGGGCTGCTCCTGCAGTCTGGTTTTAAGGTAGTGCAGTTAAGATGCTCTGAAGCTGCATGTCAGCCCACCCCTCGCATACACAGTGTAGAGTGTGTCAGTTACAGAAATGCTAGCTGCTGTTACAAACAAATTGAAAATGTATCATGGCTTAAACACAATAGAAGTGTATTCTTCATTCACATAAAAACGGAAATAGATTTTCCTGATGGCCAGCGGCTCTCCTTCAAACTATGATTCAGCCATGCAGGCCCTTCCATCTTGTGGCTCTACTATCTCCACAGGTGACTTCCAAGATGTCCTTGTGCATCAAGCTGAGTGAAGGAGAAAGAGATTAGAGCATCATGTAAGGAAGGTTTGTAGGAACTAGGCCTGGAAGTGGTGCACATCGCTTTCACGCACATTCTTTTGGCTAGAACTCAGACACATGGCCACCCCTAACTGCAAGGGAGGCTGGGAAATGTAATGTAGGCAGAAGAGGAAATGGTTATGGTGAACAGCTGGCCAGACAGCCACGGATAAAATACATTCCTGGCAAGGCTGGTAGTGAAGTCCTGCCTGGGATGCAAGCTGGTCCAGAGGCATACGAATGGAGAGTTGGCCTCTGAGAAGGAATGAGAGCACCTGTATCCTTCAGGGGCCAGTAATGACTAGCTGCAGTGGTAACGGTTGTGGGGGAAGCTGAGGCCAGGACCTGCCCCTGGTGCAGAAGAAGGCCAAGGAATTCTAGGCTTTGGTCAGAAGCGAGGAGATACTTCACCTTCTTCCTCCCTTCTTGCGCTTCCTCACCCACCAACACATGTGCTGCCAGGAATCTCTGCCTTCTCTTTCCCTCATCTCCCCCAGATCTCCCTTTTCTGCATTGAATGTTGTTCACATTCTACAAAACTCTTTCCCTTCCTACCATCCAAACAACCAGTCCCTAGGGATTCACGGCTCAGTTCCTGGAAAAAAAGCAAACCAAAATAACATCAAACCAATTCCCATCAAGGTGGTACTGATCTGCTGGGGCCGCTGAGAGATTGAGATGAGAAAATGAATGGAAAATCCCTAGCAAGGTGCCTGGCACATAATAAGTCAATCTTAGTAAATGGTTTATTAATATCTTATGAGTATGAGGGGGGAGAAAGAGAGAGAGAGAGAGAGAGAGAGAGAGGTGGGGAGTGGGGAGGGAAGGGGAGCTAGCACGCCCTGCCACTAATCACCTTTCTCTTCCTCCCAACCTAATGGTCTCAGTATGGCATCATAGCGTCTTGTTGTTCATCAGGGCCTGTGAAAACATCAGCATTGTGTTGGATGAGTTGGCGGTCCTTTGAGGCACAGTGTTCATTGTTGAGGGCTAACTTTTAGTGCCCTTTGGAAAAGCCAGATACCTCTCTGATGTTCACAGCACCCTATATTTCCAAGCCTGCTCTAGCCACCCAGCCTGCTGGCCAGTCCCCATACCTTTCCTCTTGTGCCTTTTCTCCTGCTCTTCTGGAAACCCTCCTCCATTCCACCATGTCCTCTGCTGAAATCCTACCTATGTGGGCAGGCTCAGTTCCCATGTCACCTCCAGGAATAAGGCTTTAGTGACTGGAACTCAGAGGTGGAACAGGTGACGACAAAGGAGAATCACCATGAATCTTGGTCGGAGATCCACATCGAGTGTTAGAGGGACAGCAGGTGACCTCCTTCCTACTTGCCCACTGAAGCTGGTGTGTGTGTGTGTGTGTGTGTGTGTGGTGGTGTGTGTGTGTGTGTGTGTAAACACACATTCCATCGAGTGTTAGAGGGACAGCAGGTGATCCTTCCTGCCTCTTTGCCCACTGTTGGGTGTGTGTGTGTGTGTGTGTGTGTGTGTGTAAACACACTACATTCCAGGAGAACCCCCCCACCCCAGGAGAATAGGAAATAACACCTATAATCTTTATTGTCAACTAGCTGGATGTTATACAGCAGCTTTTTCCTCCCCCCACCCCAACCTTGCATAGCTTATGCTGTGTTAGCTGCAACTACCATACTTGCTTTAAGATAATAAATATACTGAATTTATCAGACTTCAAAAGACTCTCCAACCCTAAGATTCTTCAGAGTGCCTTGTTCTGCTTTTGAGAGAGCTCGCCTCCAGGCAGAGTTTTTCTGACAAAACAATTCCAGAAAGCAGACTCCCTGTTTAAAGGATGAGCACTCTCCGCCCTCTTCTTCCTGCATTGTCTGCTTACTCCTTGACTTGAGGTTATTATTGTTATTATTATTTTTAGGCACTATGCAGCTGATGAAGTGAAGTGGTGTTTGTTTATTTATTGTTTTTTGGTCCCTGAGTTGGAACACAAGATCACCAGAAGAGAAACTCCTTTTGTGACTCATCCCAGGAACATCTTGCATTCCAGCCAGCACAAATATGATTAAAAGAACTTTCTTTAGGGCCCCCGTTATATTCTACCAAAGGAACACATTAGCCAAGCTGCCTATCTCTGGACCATTTTGCTTTTGGAAGGAAAGCTCTTCCTGGCTTCCTTGTGTGCCTGGCACTTCACGAGATCTTGAGGCACGCTTCTTGTGAGCTGATTCCTCTGTGGCTTGGAGATTATCATAAGAGTGTCTTCTTCACAGTGGTCACGAAAAGCGTCACGGGTTGGGGAAACACCTGGTCATGGTGGCCTGAATTGGTGACATTTGTATCTTCACATAATAAGCACTGGAACTTTCCAGGGCATGGCTGGTATAAAGCAGTCATGGTCGTTGCTCCACTTCTATGTCCCGTCAGACTGGCCTCTATACTCAAAAAAAAAAGACTGCTACTGCATATACCTGTGAATTGTCCTCTTGAGGAGATATATATATATATATATATATATATATATATATATATATATATATATATATATATATATATATATATATATATATATATATATATATATATATATTGAACTCAGAAGCATACTAGGCCCATATGCTGGGCTAGCTGGAAGTGCCAAGGAATGAACACATCTTCCAGGAGCAGTCCTTGACCAACTCCAAGGCATGTGTTCTCCACTGTCTCCCAGCATCCCTTACTTGATAAATTGACTTCCTTTCTTTCTTGGTCTCACTGCTTCACTCTTATTGGTGTTTTCTGGGATCTTCTCCCAAATAAACTACTTTCAGTCAAATCATTCTGTTTGTAGGGAAACCCAAACTAAGATAACTAGCCAGTTGGGTTCACCAAAACTCAACATCTTCCCCTTTCACGCCTCCCCCCACCCTTTTTCATATGTTTGTCACTATTGGTGATGATCGTTAAGCTTCTACTGTGGCTGTAGCACTGCAGTAGCATGTTGTACACCGCGGGGTGGGCAGTCCTTTGAGAGCACCTGACTTCTGCATAGAAACCGGGTAAGACAAAGTTGCAGGAGGTAGCCAGTTCAGCAATAGGGTAAGTAAGGACCACGAAGTACCATGAAGTAAGGAAATTCCAGATATTGCTAAAATCTCTGGACCTGGGAGGCACATACTCATGAGGTAGCATGTGAACAGTAATTGTGGATTGAGTCTATAAAGGAATGAAGAATTGACTCATATTCCCTTCCTCTCTTACCTCTAAGTGCTTAAAGGTTGAGGCTATGTTCCACCCCTCTTTTGAACCTCAAGTGCTTTTTAATGGAGCCAACAAAGTTGGTCATAGTAGCAAGCTCTTGTCTGTAGGGAGAGATTTCAAGACAATTAGAAGGTCCCTCCCTATGATTGGTATCTGAAATCCTTCATTAGAGTTTCATTTCTTGTCCATACTTTATCACTGACTGAATTCTATTTATAATCTCAATAAAGAAAATATAATTCTTGAATCTGTCAGTCATAGACCTCAGTGAGAATGAGTTTATTAGCTTCCTTCTGGAAAACCCAATTTTGATGGGGGAAACCCAATTCTGACTGCCCAAGGAGGGGCGAGAGGTAGACTAAAATGAAGATCAGGCACCAAAAGAAGATAAATCTGTTTCTTTCTAGGACTTTCGGCACAGCCAAGTCACAAGTGAATGGGCTTGGTGGCTTTAAAAGCATGGGGGAAGCTTTACCCAAATTTGGATCACCTTTCTTATGTACCTCTAATAGTGGTGAACAATTTCATATTTTCCCCCACGTTTTCATTCTAATAAGAAACTTCAGTGCCAGCTCTCCCTCCACCACTGTGCAATAACAAAGCTGTCGTAGCTCAGCATTCCCCCCTTGTGGCTAGCCGAATAACACTCATTCGATGCTTTGCTCACTGCTTTCCTGTTTCTCTGTTTTGTCTCTTCCAGCTGAGTGGCCTCTTTCTCATTTGGACCTACACACACACTTTTAATCTTCTCTCCACTTCTTTCCTTCAATCTTAGAAAATCTCTTTGTTTTTTCTCTCCCTCTTGTTCTTACCCCCTTCCTCCCCTCTTCCACCCCTCCCTTGTTTTTGTTCCTCTTGTGAGTGAGAAAATGACCCTAATCCTGCTGCTAAGCAGGAGAGGAGAGCTACTTAGGCCCTTGTGTCAACAACAAGAAGGAAAACCATAGAATCTGAAGTGAAATTATACATCATAGCCAATCAGGAGTAACTTCAAACCTTGCAACTGCTTGTGGGGGTGGAAAAATACTTTTCCTCCCACCCTTAGTTCTTTTGGCCAGTCTAATAATCAGATTAACATGAGACAGATTAACAGAAGAAATGACCAGATGTATTATGTATGTACATATGTGGGCTGCCCATTCTGGACTAAGGAGAGGGATGCTGGGGTCTGGGACTCCAAAGGGAAGGTCTGCAATTCACAGGTAGATGAAAAGGAGCAAACATTTGCTTAACAAATTCTTGCCGGGCCACCCAGAAACAATGGGACGCAGAGGGGCGTCAAATCAGCAGTCTTGCTTGGTTCCTCCCTAAGCACTGAGGTTCCCTTCCTGAAGCAGGTTTTTCTTTCTGAATTCCTTTAGGCGGGTAAAGGGGAAGGTAAAAATAAAACTCTTCTTGAGCTTGTTGAGCTTTGTTTTCAGTTTGAAATAATCTGCATGCCAGCGGTGGGGGGTGGCACATTCTGGGGAAACTCATTCTGAACCCTTACTTGCTCATGAGTCCATATTCCATATTTAAGATGCTCTGGCCACCTCTTCTTTCTCCCTTAGACTTTCAACCTGAATGAGAAATAGATTTTTGTATTTATTTAATTGTTTTCCAATTGTCTTTCATTTCCAGTATGGCTTTCTATTTTCACTGCAGATGTTCAATATTTTATTTATGTTGGGAGTTAAGTGAATTTTTTCGTGGAAACCTCACCATCAAATATAATATTAATTCTATAGTAAATGCCTTCCTAGTTCCTAGCAGCAGATTTTAAAATGAACCTTTGAACAGACAGGGTTTTAACTTGGGAACTGAGTGTACAAACCTATTGGGAGCATTTGTAATCCGACTTAAGATGCTCAGAGGAAATAGGGGCAGTGGATAATGATGACAATGACTCCAGTGCCAAGATGACAACAATGATGATGATGATAATGATGATGGCCATGTTTTATTGAGCACGTTCCATATGCCAGGCACGGTGCCAAGTACTTTATATAGATTATTTCCTACAGTTGTTATAAGCACCCCAGGTCTTTTTTAAATCCCTATTTTGCACAGAGGGAAACTGAGTCTTATACCTAACTTGCCCAGGGTCACACAGCTAGCAAAGGTAAGCAGAGCTGAAATTTGAACTTGGGCCTGAGTTCAAAGCTTGTACTTCTGACCATTTTCATGGGGGTGGTGAGGGAGCCGTGCCCGGAGTGAGGATGGCGCTGTTTCCATGCCGGCCGTTGGTGAGGGGCTCACGTACATTAGGAGAAAGGAAAAATCTGAACCCCAGTCCTTTGTACTTCACAGATCTACACCCCTTCCTCCCAGTGACCCCTTAGAGGGTCTATTTCTGGCACACTAGTCTCTGGAAAATGTCCTGCTAATGACACAGGATTATAAACAACCCTTTTCCCAGAACAAAAATTTAACCTCTGTATCTCAATTTAATTAGAAGTATTTTATCTTCTAGAGGCAGGTCCCCCCACCCTTTGTTCCATATTTGAGAGGTTCCATTTTTGCCAGAAAAATCTCTAAAAATCATAGATTTTTAAGTTAATAGACCCTGGTCCTGAGACTTGAAACGTGACCTGTGCTCCTGCACAAGATGGCTGCTTCAGCAGCAGCACCTGGAGGTGTTTGGGGTTCTGTATGTCCAGCTGAAAGCTGTGGAACCTTGGCTGGATGCAGGGACAGACACTCACTGATTCTCACAGCCGATTGTCCAGGTGAGTGTCCTCTGCCACCAACGGCAGTTCTTTATGATTTTTTCCTGTGATTCTGAGGTGTGCGTCTCAGCTTCCACTGAGGTTCACCAAGACTCCAGGCACTTCTTTCCTCTTAGTTTCAGAGGCAGCCCTCCTTGGAAAATGGCATTGCTTCTCTTTCTTAGAGAGGTCCTTGCAATAACATCTCTTCCCGCTGCTATCTGGGGACCGGCATTCTTTAGAGACTTACTCCTTTACCTCTGCAAGAAATATGGGCCTTGAAGGAGCCCTGTGAGAAGCAGATAACCCTGCGAGAGTATTGATTGGTTAATAATTTGAGAATTGAGCCAAGAGAGAAGGCAACAAGCTTATGGAGAAAACAGTACCAGGGTGGAGGATAGGAAATTCACACCTGGCACATAGTAGGTGCTCAGATAAATTTTTTTTTTTAATGGTGATAGTGGTTAATGAAATCCAGTAAGTTTCAGCTATAAATTTTAACAGTAAGGCATATATATGTTTACACTGTGTGTTCTCTTTCCATAGTTAGATTTCTTTCTGTCACCACATATTTGACCCCTTA
>NW_024354498.1:5040011-5045197 GCF_902729225.1 Pteropus medius
CAAACTTATTTACTTGGCGAGGCCCAGCCCTAACCTGAGACGCTGCAGAGACCACATAGTAGGTACGTTTGACACATAGTGGGTTTTTAGCCAGTGCTCTGATATCTTCAACTCACAGACACTGCCCTGCTATGGGAAGTTGAGTCCCAAGAGAGACAAACAGTACTGAAACTTAAGAGGTCTTCTTACCTTCTAAGCCCTTCCTTTCAGCCTTCCCTACCCCTGGCCTGGTTTAAAGATGAACTAGAACTCCCAGAAGAACCTGCCTCCTTTTTCCAAGCTCACCCTCTTCACCATTCCTGGTCCTTCCCTCCAAACTGCTCGCCTCATCCCCCTGTGGCCTGGAGTTGGGAGGATGGGGAGTGAAGTTTCCTCAGTGGTCATGGTAGTGGCCCAGCAAGATCCCCCCACAGTTCTGCCCTTCCCCCAATCCCTTTGTGCATTTTCCTTCTTTCCTCCAATTCTCCTCGAATGCCCGCTGCCCCATCCTTCATGGCCCACAGCAATTCCTAGAAGAGCAGATGTGATTCCTTCTCTGAAGACACTACTCACTCCTGGGAGGTCTGAGTTAACTTTCCACCCCACCATGAGAGTGGGGCAGTACCCCATTTTACAGAAAAAGAAACTGAGTCCCAGGGTTATAAAATGACTTTCTCACAGTCAATAAAGCTCATGTGTATGTGTCTTGAATCTCATCTCTTCTATTTCAGTCACTTGTCTATTAGGTATCACAGGCTCGAGAGTTTATTTTACCTTTTTTATAAATCTCCTTACCCATCAAACTATTTGACATTTTGATAGTTGAATCAGGCCATCCCACATACCTTGCTGTTCAATGCTGTTTATGATAGAGATATAGCAAGGGACCCCTTAGACTCAAGTGAAATTTGAAACTAGAGTCATGGGTGAGGGACTGGGCTTTTGAAGGCACCTAGGTCTGAGAGTTGAGCCTCAGTCAACCTCTGAACCTCAGTTTCCTAGTGTACAAAATGAGAGGGGTAAACTGGGCCGGTGACCCCAAGCTTTGTTCAAGCAGCAGAACACTGGAACTCTCACTGGGCCTTAAGAGAGTCATCTTTCCGGCTGAGTTGCAACTTTTTCATTCTTGCATTCCTATCAGAAAAAAACATTCGAACACTCCCTCACACACACATATTATAAATTATGTCTTCCTGTATTTATCGTATATGCTATAAAATAGAAAAATGGGAATAAAAAGGACAAGATGATAAAAGGAACATAACTAAGTTTTACGGCACCCCGGGATGACCTCCCCTTGCTCTCTGGGAAGACCTCGGTGTACCCTGGCGTTGGTGGTCAGTTTGTGATGCTTGGGCCCACCGCTTCCTCTGCCCGACTCACCCACTTCTTCCATTTTTCACTAATATCACATCACAGCTAAGATTTGTACTCTGTCCTGTCTGGTAGAACTTCCCCACAGCCACCGTCTGTCTTCACAAAGATGAGACTCAGTCGTAAACTACGTGTCCACCACTATTTTATAAATTAAGTAACATGTTGGGCAACTCGTTTCCAAAGCTAAGCTGGTGGTCATATTCCTTTGGAGAACTGTGTAGATAGATCTCTGGATGTAAAAGGCAATCATTGGTAGATCAATTCTTAGTTTTTTGAGGAACCTCCATACTCTTTTCCATAGTGGCTGTACCAATTTGCAGACCCACCAGCAGTGCATGAGGGTTCCTATTTCTCCGCATCCTCTCCAGCATTTGTTATTACCTGTCCTGTTCATTATAGCTGTTCTAACAGGTGTGAGATGGTATCTCACTGTGGGGTTTTGATTTGCATCTCCCTAATAGCTAATATTTGTTGGCCATTTGTATGTCTTCTTGGGAGAAGTGTCTGTTCAGGTCCTCTGCCCATTTTTTAATTGGATTGTTTGGTTTTTGTTGTTGTTGTTGTTGTTATTGAGTTGTATGTTTAAAAAAGGCAATCATTGACCATAAGGTAGGTAACTATTTTGTGTATTCTTTATCTTTTAAACAATTTGGGAAGACATTCATATGGTAATTATGTTCACAGCTTCAGTAGGAAGCACCCTGTGCTGATGTTTAAAGCTCAGAAAATTTAATCACTAGGGCAAGTAATTGACTATCATTACACCTTATGAGGAAAGCAAAACCATTTTTACCTCTTAGATATTTAGTACATATCAGGTCCTGAATAGTGAAACCATATCCATGTTGTAATTAAAAGATGAAAATTATACATTGCTTATTTAACTTCTAGTAAGTGGCTAGTGATAGTTATACAGAATAAGGTTAATCATTGAACGTGTAGCTGAAATACCGGCTCGAAAGCAGAAAATAGACTCAGAATAGGGTGCGGTTGGAAGGGGGCAAGATTCTTAGCAGAGGTCTCTGGGAAGTTAGCCTTGTAAGAGAGAGAGACATCTCATCTTGTCCTGGGAGTGGGACAACACTGGAAAGCCGGGGAAAAGTTGAGGAAGTTCAGGGTTGATGGCTTTCTTCTTTTCTGTGAAGCAAGAAGCAAGATCAGCTGCAAATATGAAGGCTGGCTCACCAGCTGCCTTGTTCTCTGGCTGCTAAGGGTTCCTGCTGAGCATACCCAAGTACCCAGTCCTAAAACATTTGCTCAGGGGAACTTGGCGCTGTGGATTCAGGGGACTTGTGCTCATTTTGATAGTTGTTTCTATGGTGAAAATACTTTTAGTGCACAAAATAAAATCAAGCCTCTCTCCAGAAAGTGATCTGGGCCTCAGAGAGAGGCCCCACAATGCCCCATGGCTTTTGTACAAATTCTTGGCTCAGAAACCAGGTTTTGCCTAAGGTGGTCTCAGGGACCCTGCCCTAGGTCAGCGGTGGGGTTCACAGTCACATTTTGAACGTCTTTCAGTTTGAGTTGGTGCAGGCTCTTCAGGCCCCCATGGGATAATTTAGGATGTAGCTGAGGGTATTAGGGGTGAGGGTATTAGGTTATTTTTGAGAGAGAGGGAGAGAGAGACAGAGAGAGAGACAGAGAGAGAGAGAGAGAGACACCGATACTTAAACAGTGTTGAATGCCTATGAGGAAATAGGTAAACTCTAGGACCTGGAGAATAGACTAAATTATCTGAGTGATCAAGTATTTTCACTTTTTAAATTAAGCCATAAATGAATCCTTGTTATAAAACCATCAGTCTGTACAGGGGCCCCTAGGGTGAAATGAGTACTTTGCGAAGCGCTGTGTAAGCAGGAGACCTGAGAGGCAGGCATAGCTGGCAGCAGAGCCCAGTGCGGCACAGAAGTGCAGAGGGTCACTGACTGCAGTTAGGGGCCAGGTCTGCTTCTTCACGAATGTAACTCCTTATAAGGAAAACAGCACACATGCCACCTTGCTTTGGTTTCCTTTTTCTGCGTGTGTCAGAGAAACACAGGAGCCAGGATGAATTCATTCACACATCACCTCCATCAGACTTCATTGTCCACAAAGAGCTTTTGCATCTACTGTCTCATCAGAAGCTCCCACTGGCTGGTGAAGCTGGGTGGCTGCCATGTTACCGCCCCTCCCCACCGTGCCACCTCTGGCACCTGACCTTCTGTTCTTTCCACAGTGAGAGCATGCTGACCTCTATAATAACTGACCATGGGTGAGTTTTAGTCAGACTTTCTGGGTCACAGTTTCCTCATTTATAAAAAGATTCAGGAAGAAGATAGAGATGTATGTAAGCTTTAATACCTCTTCCAGCCTTGACATGCTGTGATTCTGTAAGTGGCGAGCCTGTGACAAGAGGCTGGGCATGGGAACACCAGATTCATTAATGTGCTCCTTCATTCTGAAAGCATTTGCTGAGCACCTGCTAGTCACACGTACAGATAAAAAGATGAGATGCTGAGACAGTTCCTCCGTCCTAAAGAAATGAGTAAGTAGGCAATCGCGGTATGAGGGAAGGTCAGGATGAACAAGTGTAAATGAGGGTCCTGTGGGAGCTCAGCGACGGGGGCAATCTCAGAAGATGAGACTCCAGAGTCTCACAGGTGAGCTGGAGTTGGCCGGGTGAGGGCAGGGGCCCAGGAGGGCTTTAGACTGAGGGGCGGACCCTGAGAGAACTTGCCCCTGGTAGGCTTACATCTTCATGATAATAAGATGAGGGGTTCAGAGAATATGTCTGTGACTCCCACAGGTCTCTGAGCTCACCTGCTGCCCAAGACAATTTCTGCCCACCCTCTCCATCTGCCCTGAACTCTGAGGCTTTTACCCAGAGTCTCCATCCAGGAGGCAGGTGGCCTACACCAGGCTGGACCCCAGCCCTCCAACCCTCCAACCACAGCAACTGCCCAAGGGCCAAGAGAGTGAGTGTCTCCTGTGCCAACTGATCCAGATTGCCCACCTCCCATTGGCCACACTGCCTTGTTTACTGACTGACTCAAGCTCCCAGTGATAATGGGTGCAGGGATAAATCCATTTGCAAACAATGTTTTGAAAAACCCAAACAAAATGTCTCCAGTCACCACTGAAGAAATCACTGCCCTCTCTATATGAGCTAGTTGGTGGCTCTTATGATACTCCTTGATTTGAAGACGTTCCCATTACACCCCTCACCCCATGCTAATCAGCATGGAGAACAGGCCTCAGCCTTCTCTCCAGGCATTATTTGACATCATGGCTCATCCTGGGGGCAGAGACTTACCCTTTGAACTCTCATGCCATGGGCTGGTTGTTATTTTCAGGGCATTGCTGGGACTACAAGCACTAGCTCCTATAGCAGCGATGCCCACTCTGCCCACACTGAGCACACTCAGGCCCCTCAGCTGCTGATCCCAAGTTGGGATGCCTGCTGGTACGGTGAATGACAGGAAGGAGGAACAGGGAGAAAGAGGGGAAGAGCCTCTCTGGCAGGTAGGAGGGTGCATGACAAAAGTGGCCTCCTGTTCCCTTTACTAGTTTAGCCCCAGCTAGGCCTGGCCCCTGATGGGGGAGCTGGGACTCAGTCTGTGCTGGAGGAAAGGCAGTCTCAGCATCCAGTGTCTTTTGAGGGAATGGGCCGAAGTGCTCACAGGGCTTGCCTTGGCTGAGTCGCCAGGCAGGTCCAAAGCTGTCATGTTGGAGGAGCCGGAAGTGAGATTTTGACCCTTTGCCCCTGAGACACTGCACACTGCTCATCTCCACTGCATCATGACCTGTCCCGCATCCCATATGGCCCTGGCCCTGTTCTCAGAGACTTCTTG
>NW_024354498.1:5049407-5090187 GCF_902729225.1 Pteropus medius
GTGGTGGAGAAACTGCCAAGAGGCATGGAAATGCCCTTTGTCCCTGCCACGACCCGTGAGGCCTTGGCCATGATGAATAGCCACATGGGTAGCAGCAACACCGCCCAGCCACACAGCCAGCCCAGCCAGCCCAGCAGCATGGTCAAAGCTGAAAATAACATTGAGATGGTGAGCGACTCCCAGGCATCCAAGGTGATTGTCTCAGTGGAAGACGCCATGCCTACTGTCTTCTGTGGCAAAATCAAAGGTCTCTCGGGAGTGTCCACGAAAAACTTCTCCTTCAAAAGAGAAGACTCCGTGTTTCAGGGCTATGACATCAACAGCCAAGGAGAAGAGTCCGTGGGAAACACGGAATCCCTTAGGAAACCCGTCGTCAAAAGCCGGAGCATAAAGTTCAAGAAAGTGAACTCCCAGGAAATACACATGCTCCCGATCAAAAAACAACGGCTGGCCACCTTTTTTCCAAGAAAGTAAATAATGGCTTTTTAAAATTTTTATGATTATAATATGGGGAAAGGTGCATTGGTTTTATAAAAAGGCATTTAAAACAAATTATCTTTGTTAATTATTTTGGGGAGTAGTTGGGAAGCAGGAAGGCAAATTGGCTCTAGAGGCCTGTAAGCTAGTATCATTTTCTTTTTTAATTTTTGACTTTTCACAAATGAGTAAATAAGAGCAACCTATTTTTCAAGCAGATTGCACATTTTTTGCAGCTTTAATGGAATATTGGGTGAATCAGAGGGGTAAAAAAAGCTATTTTCATTGCCACAAAGTGCTTTGATGATGTAATACCTAATAAAGGGTAGGATGAATATTTCACAATAAATGTTTGTTTGCACTAATTGATTGCAGCATTCTATCATTTAAAAAATTCGCATTCCTTAACTGGCCTGGTTTGGACCAAACTTTTGCTCTTAAAGCGCTACAAGGTGCTCTGTGTTTAGAGACCTAAGCTCTTCAGGCATATTGGCAAAAAGAGACTCCATTGGCCTGTGTCCCCACAAAAGGAGGATTAGGAATACTTATGACCTTGAGCAAGTCGCTTCCCCTTCTAGGCCTCCATTTCTTCATTTGTAAAAATGTGGCAAGGGGGTGGGGGTGGGGAGGTGAGTTTCAAGTACCCAAGGCCCTTCTAGTTCATAGGGACCCTGGCGTGTGTAGAGTTCTGTGTCTAAATGTTCTGTAGACAAAAATGAACAAATGTCTCTAAAAGGAAGCTTTACTTGCTTCCTCCCGTGGCCTTCCCACAGTTTAGCTAGAAAATACCTTCTTTTCAAGGGCAATAAGAGCATTGTTCTGAATGACTGCAAGTCTTCCAAGTCAAAAGTATTACTGAAGGCCGCTCAGACCGACAGGAAAGTTCGTTGCCAGTGGATGTCTCTTAAATGTTCCTGGCCCTGGGTATATATTGGGGTGTGGGACCGGCAGCGGGGTAGGGGGGCTGGGAGAGGAGAGAAAGTCATTTCTTTTTGATTTAGCCCAGTGGTTCTCATGTGGGGAGGTGATCATACCCCCTCCCACCCAGGAAACATCTGGCAATGCCTGAAGACGCTTTTAGTAGTCATAGCTGGGGGAGAGGTGATACTGGCATCTGGCGGGTAGAGATCCAGGATGTTGCTAAACGTCCCACAATGCACAGGACGGCACCCACTACAGAGAGCTATCGGCCCAAATGTCACTAGTGCCAAGGTGAGAACCCCTGAGTAAGCCATTTCCTGATGGGCAGAAGGGATGCACCTAGCAGGAGGGAGCACCATGCTGCTGTCCTCAGACAGCCTAAAGCCACCCACACAAGTGAGGGACAGTGAGTGTGCATTTCAGATAGACCTGCTAGGTGGCACGTCACACTGGTGTTTGAAACTGCACTGGCGAGAGCCTGACTGTGGCATGCCTGCTTTTAAACTGAAAGCTCTTTCTTTTACTTCTTGCAATTAGTACGTATCCAGCTGTTACTGTGAACACGAACAGGAGGAAAAGCAGTTTCGAGACTGTTCTTTTATTACCAGGCCCTCTGTGTATAAGATTACAGCCTTAGCTGGTCCTGTACCATACACCCAGAATGGCTTTTCTTTTTCCTGCTATTTTTCTGTGTTAAAATTCTTTCTCGAAGTGTGACACGATGGCAAATAACCAAATAGCTGTTTCTCGTCGGGCTAACTAGTCCCGTTCTACAGCCCCAGCCGGACTCCATCCGTTCAGCTTCTACATGGTGCGGTCTTTTTCCATTTCTACTCTCATTGTGGGTTTCCTGAGCATGGCATGTGTATTCTAGTTTCAAATACAGCCAGCGCAAGTGGCCTAGGGACTGGCATTTCCCATGCGCCTGAGGTCTTTTCTCACCATTTCTGCCATTGTTTCTGCTGCCCCTGCAGCATTAGGCAGTCTAAACCAGCCAGCAGAACCCCTGGCCTCACACTGTACTGCCACAGGTATAAAGGAAGGCTTTGGTAGCCTGTAATTACATTATAAAACCTCAAGCCACAGATTTTTCATTGTTATATCTGGCAATGCCCCTTTCTCTTCATATGTCAGCTCCATTTGGGTGAGAAATGTTGGCCAACCCTGGGTGTTGAGCCTCCGTGGGCTATGCCCCAGCCCTGGGATGTATTTCTGCAACAGGCCTCCCTGCCCACCCCAGCTGTGGCCATACATGCACCTTGCCATTCATCACAGCTGGCCTCTGCAGAGAGGCTGTCGTAGCGGGGACCAGCATTGGGAGATTTGCCCGTTGAGATCTGTGAAGTCTACACCCAGAGTGTTGTGTTGGGACCAGGCTTGTGCTACTGGGGCAGTGACATCCTCTGCCTGGCCCCCTTCCTAGCCTTTGATGGGACTGGAATCTGCTTGGCTACATGCAGGCCAGGGAATCAGGGGAAGGGCAAAGGGATTGCTGTGGCCAGAGTGAGCCTAGGATTCCCTGATGGTTTAATTCCACGCTCCCTCCCCAATCAGAAGTTTGTAGTCTTTCACACAAAGCCTGGAGCCATGGTACCTGGTCTGAGGCACGTGATCCCCACAGGGCTCACAGAGTTAGCCACTCAGGCCCCATCGTTTTTCCAATTGAGGCAGGCTGCTGTGGTCACTCTTATCAGCCATGCAGGATTTCCATCAGGCTTTTTCTCATGACTTAATTTCCCATCTCTTTGTACCAAAAAAAAAAAAAAGTTGGGGCCAACTAACCCAAAGAACAGCCTTTTAGACTCTTAAGAAATAGGATCAGTCCCCAGCAATGTTGATATTTGCTCAGACTTGTCAAGATGGCTTCAGCTGGCTTCAGTTCAGAAATGATAAAAAATTGGAACAAGTTACAGAGATCCATATTTGGGGGTACTGATCTTCCTGGTAAAGTGAAAACTAGTTGGTCTAAAAGAAACAGAGACTCATGGACATGGACTATCGACTAGTAATTGCAAAGGGAGGGGAGGAGGGGGAGGTAGATGATGGGGTAGGGGTCAAATATGTGGTGACAGAAAGAAATCTAACTATGGGGAGGTGAACACACAGTGTAACATTATACCACACACACACACACACACACACACATACACACCTTACTGTTAAAGAGCATAGCTAAAACGTTGATTTCATTAACCAATGTCACCATAAAAAATTAATTAATTAATTAAAAATAACTAGTTGGTCTAGAGGAAAAAATAAAGATTTAAAGAAAATACAGTTAATGCCCTAACAAAGGAAGTCCTTGGCGGTGAGTAGAAAATTGTAAAGTGATGTCTTCAATGGTGATAACTCCAAATGGAAGAAAGGGAGGGAGGACAGAAAGAAGAAAAGGGGGAGAGAGAAAGGTAGCCAGTTACTGAGAGAGCATGTCGATATAGTCATTATCTTCATAAGTAGCATAATTAATAAAACAGAGCAGGAAAGGATTTAGATTCTATTTTATAAGTAAGGAAATTGAGGCTCAGAAGAGTTTTCTGCTTTCAGTTTTTAAGCATCAACAACTCAAAAATATGTACTTTGTGATGATTCTTAAATATTGGGTTTGAAGCTCAATGAACCCACAGGAATTTGGATCTTTTGGGGGCAAAAACCAGTATAAATTGGTGGAGTCTGAATTACAGATTTTTTTTTCAATTATTTTCAAGACCATTCCGGAACGCCCAGAGCACTTGGCACAATGGTAAAGGGGAGATTTTGAACTGAAGGATGGGGATGCCAAGCTTTTAAAAGCCACACTCAAGAGCTGCTAAGCTGAAAACTAACAGCAGGGGAAAAAGCATTAGAGGTCATTCTGGCCAACTTTACTCATTAAATAAAGAAGGCAATTTTCCAGAACAGTTCACTACCACCAGGTCAAATAACTGACCTCCCACATCAGCGAAACCAAATAGGGTGTATTCGAGGTCCTTAGGGTGTCATTTTAATAAATTGGTATTTTATTTTAATTAACATATCGGTTACTTTTATAGTAAGTAGTACATATGAGCACTTGAAAGAACTAGTTCCAAAATATTGCAAATAACCCATCTGCAACTGTTATTAAATTAGGATTTCTAAGCAAAGTGAGATTTAAGCTGTGTCTTGCTGAAATTAGGAACAAGTTCAAGTTCAAGGAAATGAACTGTTGAGGTTTACTATATTAATCCAAACTGTAGGTTGTTTTCCATCCTAGTATATTCTCTATGTACATTCAAATAAAAGTATAGGCTCACTTTGCTGATAAAGGTGATAAAGGTCACCTGGATACTGTCCTCCGTCTGCTAAATAATTTTTAAATCTAAGATTTGATAACCCAGTCTATTAGTAAGAATGTAATGAACCCTTTTACATCAATAGCACCATGCTGTCAGTCCCAAATGGTATTGGGAAATTCAGTGTTCATTATAATCCCTTTAAGGAACTTGAAGAACTTTTTGTCAATGGCATAAATTTTCATTAGCATACATTTCAAGCCTTATTAAGAAACACCACAAGGAACAGATCAAATCTTTTGAGAGCGGGGACTGAATCTTATCTCTTTTTCTCAAGATTTCTCCACCTCGGTACTACTGACATTTGGGACTGGATGATACTCTGTTGTAGGGTACTGTCCTGTGCATTGTAGGATGCTTAACAGCATTTTTGGTCTCTACCCATGGGATGCCAGTAGCACCCCTCCCCCTGCCCTAATTGCAAACAAAAAACATCTCCAGGCATTGCCGAAAGTCCCCAAGCGGGTAAAATCACCCCTGGTTAAGAACCACTGCTTTGTTTCTAGGGTCTGTATTGCACCTGACTGACAACAGGAGCTCAAGAATTCTTTGAAGAATGAATTTAATCAAGAAACAATCAGGAAGAGAGATCTGTAGCTGTGGTCTCTGTTGCCCCCCACATATTTTCTGGTTTACTACCATGAGGCTGATAGGACTATTATTTGGAACCTCCATTCATCCATCCAAAGGGCTGTCACTCATCCAGCATGTGACAGGGCTCTCTAGATGCTTCTCCCTAGTAAATGGTGTTCATCAGGACTATACCTCACAGAAAGGGTAGGCACTCAGCTCATTCTGAAGGGATGCCTTATCATTGTACCATCATCATGAAACTGGAAGAACCCATTATTCAAAACCCACCCCGTGATGACCATTCGTCAATCTTATTTCCAAGGGCGGCATAACCCAGGCATTTACAGACATAGCAGGGAAGTTGGGTGTGTTTTTCTCCCTCATGTTTTACCTAAATCCTCTTGCTGTAATCGAGCCCAGTATTTTGTTTATTCTTAATGGAAACAAAGGCCAAATCTCCTTTTCATGGTTCCCTGTTTTAAACACCAGATCTTTCCGCAGCTTCCTTCCCTTGGACTTAGAGACCCATCTCCTCTTGTGCTCTCTGAGCTCCTACTTTATATTCGTTCGTCATCTCGGTTGCTCTTTACCCAATTTCTCCATCTACTTTATAGAATCAAGAACTCCAGGTAGAAGATGAAAATGTTCTAAAATTGATTGTGGTGATGGTTGTACAAGTCTGTGAATATACGTAAAAAACATTGAATTGTACACTTTACACGGGCGAACTGTATGGCATGTGAATTATATCTCAATAAAGCTGTTACCTTTTTGAAAATAATAAAAGAACCCCATATAAAAATTGGGAATTGACTGTGGGCTCCAGCAAAGCCTCCTAGAAGTGAATAGTTACTTCTCATCTTTGATCAGTTATATCTCTATTAGTATATCCCCACCTCCCACTGCGCCCCATCATCTTCGATTAATTATATGCCAATTAATACATCCTCACTTCCCTTTGGACACCACCAACCTGACTTTCCCACATTTCTCTTTATGGTCCAAACTTCGCTTAGAACATCATCTCCTATGTCTCATTGCCTTCAGCCTGGTCTTCACAATTTCTCCATCAGGGTTTCAACTATATTTGGCCACAGGCCTCTTTGTTCAAACAAAATCACATGAAGAAGACCAGTATATAAAAGTATCACAGAACAGCAGCTGCCCTGGTCTGGAGTCCCACCTGACTCCCCCCTCATCCTGCAGGGCCTGCATGCCTGGGGGAAAAAAGCTACTGCACAACGCAGATTTTGCCATCCCCCTCAGCACCATCTCCACCTGGACACTGGATACCACCAGGGCAGTGTGGTTTCTACTGTTTAGTCTTACATCCTATCCAGGCATAGAGGGGACATTGAAGGCACATAGGATCTAATGACCTCTAAGCTTAGAATTAGATGGCCAGATTCCCAACCATCATTTCTTCCTCTGGAAGAGGGGATGGCTCCCAGGGCTGAGAAATAGTCGAGGATCCAATCACTCTCCTTACAAAACAAAAGACTCGGCCTCTGATTACAGGATATCAGGAGGTGTCAATCAATCCCCAAGGTGGCCACAATGGCATTGGAGACAACTAAAATGTCATGGAGAATTCAGTCTTCCTGGAGGCAAGGCCAGTACACAGAGTTAACAGGTTTTTTGTTAACAAACTATGTTTCTTTAATGTGGCTTTTTGATTTCAAGTACCCTACTAATGGAAACGAGCTAACAAGGTCTTGTCTGGCAGAAGTCCTTGGCGGAGTGGACTTATTTGTAAAGAGGGTAATAACTGTGTGTAAGTGAATAGGGTGTTCCTATGGTACTTGAGGGTGGAGTGGATGAGAACAGTGTGTTTTCTTTGTGCGACAAGGCAGGCAGTAGGAGAGCCAGGCTAATTAAGCTCTGAGACCTTTTATTGCAACTGTTTTCAATGGGAATCTTTTCAAAATGCATCAAGCATCTCAGCAGAGGAACCTTTCCTTGACTCTGTCATTGCTACGGGCATTGGTGACTGGCCTGGGCGGGAATGACATGATGTCTCTAGGCCATCAGGGAAGGGGGATTGTTTGTCTCTATCTGGTGTCGGCTCTCCTGTTCCTAGTGCCCATTCCACACTGATGCCTCTCTTTTTTTAATTTGTCTTTTTAAATCTCTTCCAATCGTGTCCCTTCTCAGCTTCCATGACAGCAGGGCATGCCTGGACAGCCGTCGCTGGCCAGCTGGCTCTCATCCATAACCTGACCCAGAGCATGAAATGGTCCCTACTCCCCTGGCAAGTGCCTTCTCACTGCCCTGTGAGGCTCAGCTCCAGTGCCACCTCTGGGAAGATCCTCTGCAGCTTCTTTCCTCCACATGCTTCTCCGAGACCCGCTGCAGAGGAGTGAAGACCTTGCCCATCTTCTGAATGACTCTCTGGCCCTTACACTGTAAGCTCCCTGACAGGCCCCTGTAGAAATCATTGCTGAGTCCTCAGGTTTTGGCCTACAGTGCAGAGTAGCTGCGAAAGCCTCAACAATTGCTTACTGAATTGAAGCACAGAGTACCTTCTTTCATATGTTATCACTTCTTGGCTGTACTGGCTCCTGCCCTGGGCTCAGCCACTGTCAGGCACATCCAACTTGGGCCTGTTCTGGGTGCTGGTCAAAGGTGATTCGTGCAAGCACCAGATAGACAGGGCACTGTGTTTTAGACATTTCACTTACAGCCTGCCTGTCTTATTTATTTACTCCTTAGACCCTTTCCTTGTTGCCATAATGAAGGTTAAAATCCAGCGGAGCCCATTTGAGCTACTGTGAATTTACAAGTGAATAAAGTTTTAATCAATGTTTTACTGAAGCTCCTTTCTTTCTCTTTCTCTCTCCCTCTCTTTCTTTCCTTTTTTAACTCTCAGAAGTGCTGCTTCTGTTTAATTTTACAAGTGACAGTAATTATGCAGGGAGCCATGATTGCCTCTCAGGCCTCATCTTCCTGACCCCTCGGAGATGCAGGATGCTTTCGCCTCTCTCCCCGCTTAGCTTTCCTGGCACGTCTCTCTCCACATTCTCCTGTCTCAGCATCTCTTCCTTTTGCCCTCTTCAGATAATGATGCTGATGCCCCACCTCTTTCTCTCTCTTTAACCATAGCAGACCATGTCTCAGGCATACAGTTCTTTTCATTCCATGTGCTCTCCTACAGTGACCTCATGTGCTGTTCTAGTTCTTTCCAACATCTTTATTGTGTTTAATCCTCTCTGTCTCCAGCCCTGACTCCTTGCCCCTCCCTGCCCCCTACTCTCTCTTCAGACTCTAATACCCAGGGCCCAATCTGCCATTTTTGCAGGGTGGTCCTATAGGTACTTTAGACTCATCATCCCTAAATCTGAGCTCAGCATCTCCCTTCCTCACCCCTGCCCCAGATCTAGCCATCTGGCACATTCTCTGTTCTATCCTCTTCCCAGTTGCCTGAGTGAGAAACGTGGAGCTGTTCTCCATGACTTCCCCCTTGTCTTCCCCTCCCACCTCCCCTGTCTTGCCGACTTAGCCTCCTTAATATTCCTCAAATCCATCATTCCTTTTCTCCACACTTACTGTTCTTGACCCAACCCATATCATCTGCCTAGACTTTTAAAACAGCCTTTGAACTGGGTGGTCACCATGCCTACATTTTAACTGTCCCCCACCCCAAATCTCTCTTTTATACTTCTATTAGAATAGTTTTGGTAAAAGCCAAGTCTTACCACGTCATTCTACTGCATAAAGCTTTCGGTGTTGGATATATCCCCATACACTTCAGAGGCCTCCCATGTCAAGCCTTCTGAGATCAGGCCCCAGACAACCTTTGTGGATGCAGCTCCTCACTTCACCCCCTTGTCAGCTCTAGGAATACAGAAGATTAACAGTTCCCAGCAAAAGCCTCTTTGCTTCTGCCCTTGAATCCCCTGACATTCCTCCCTACCTTCTTACCCTGGGTTATCTTTTAAGATTCAACACAAAAAAACACCTCCTCCAGAAAGCTCTCCATGACTGCTCCAGCATAAGCTAAGAGCCATTTCCTGCCCTCTCATAGCAACACATGCATAGTTATATCATCTCGTTTACCTTATTCAGTTGAAAGTATACCACTGTCTACCCTACTATACCATAAACAACTCTAGGGCCAAAGTCAAGGCCATTGTATCTCAAATGCCTAGCAAAGCGCTTGGCATTTAGGGGACCCTCAATAAATGTGTGTAGACCGAACTGAGCTCACAGGGAAAGTACAGTTATGCCCCTTTTAGTCAGACCAGTATGGCACATGGAAATTCAGACATACAAAACAGAAATATCTGGAATTTATACTTCACTTTGCAAAGAAAGATGTACTGATTGGTTCTTTTAATTTGTATGCTTCAAAATGACAGATTCTTCAAAAGTGGTTTCTACACATGTAAATATATTTAGAACATAAAGCAAGCAATAGTCAAAATCTCATTGATGGTATACAAAGACTCTTACATGCATGGACTATAAATACATAGATTATAAAATATGTGCAAGAATCAAAATTTTGAAATAATGAAACAAATATAAAGAGGTTCAATATTTTCTTTCTGTGCCCCAATTCATCATCTTGTGTACCCCACTGAGTTATAATAAAACAAGAGTATTCTAACTCAACTCTTGGAATGAACCTTTAAATCCTCCTATAGAGCCAGGCATCCCTCTGTCTTGAAATGTGGAAAATAGCCAAGCACAAGATGTTTCTGTGTCACAACTAGGAACAGTTTGTGTCACTGCACCTAAGTGAGGAGTTGACTAGGGACCCTGGGTAGAAGTTAGGAGCGCTCCTTTCTAGGTACATGACTTTGGGGAAGTCACCTAATCTCTCTGTCTCCATTTCCTCATATGTAAAATGGGAGTAATAAAATATTTACGAGTACATGAGTTAACACATTTGGGGCACCAAGGACAGAGTATTCAATAAACTCGTTTGTTTACAGATAGTAATAAAGAGCATGGCTAACGAAGGTCACAGAAATTCTTGATTTTCAAAGCCTTTAATCGCAGCTGGCATATTTTCAGATTTCACTTTGTTCCACAGAGGTGGGTTTCTAGCCAAGTACGTTTATGCCTTCCTCCAGACTACTGACTAATAGTTGAAGCGACATATATGTCATCTCATTCTCCTTCCTTTTGGCTTGAGAGAGGGAGTTCATCAGTTGGGCACCAGCAAGAAAATAGACTAGTTAGAAAAAGAAAAAACAAGACATGGACTGGGAGGAAAAAACCTCAAAGGCAAGATTGGCCATGGACTCAAAGTGGTGCGTGTTTTTGAACTTCACTTTGCTTTGGATTCTTCATCTGTAAAACCCATGACTCAGCTGCCTTTCTGGTGGGGATTGATGACATAATGCATATGTCTAGGGCACACACGGGCCACCATTCCCCCCTTCCTTTCCTGTGGCAGATAGGCCCCCATGGTGGGCATGGGGCTCTCAGGGGGTCCCCCAGGGACAGGCCCTGTCTAGAGGCTGCTGCCCAGCCCCAGGGCTCATTGAAGGCCATGCCCAAGGGGTAGCTCTGTAGTGACCCTGTGAGACTGTTATAGCTCTAGAAGCCTGGGGAGCAAGGTGATGGGGGCTTCCTCAGAGGTAAACATATAGAGCTGTACTCCCTTTTATCAAACCCTTCTTATAAACATCTGATGTCTGAGAGTAGGTAAACCTTTATTCGAATTAGAAATATAAATTCACTTTACAAAAGATAACATCAGTTTCTGCTTTCAATGACAGAGCTTTCTTAAGTGCCCTTTAAACATGATCTAGCATGTGGGCAACCTCTCGGGAACACAGCTACTAGATAAATTGGGGCCAACTGTATTTGAAATAAGTATAGAAAAGCGTTTGTGAAAGTGAGCATAGAAAAGGAATCCCCCGCTCTTCCTGCATAAGAGCGGCTGACCTGTCTGCCATGGGAAGAGAGGAGCCTTTGCATTAAAGGAATTTTCAAATAATCAGAATAGCCACTGCTTCTCTGCCAGGCTGCTGAGGAGAAACCACCCCATACTCACTCTTTCTGGGCTGGGGCACAGCACCCTCTGCTGGAAGCCATGGCGACAACCACAGCGCACTCCCCGCACATGGTGGTCTTGACACAGGCACCTGGCTAGTGATGTAGGTCTCTAGAGGAAGTTAGTCTGCGAGCATCTCAGAACATCCTTAGGAAAGATCCAGAATGAAAATCACCGAGGGCCCAAGTTTTCATAAAGGAGCCTCCTCATCCATTACTGATCTAGCAAAGCCAGTGAGAGGTTCATGGGCCCAGGCCTTTCCAGCATCACTTACGGGCTAAGATACAAGCTGGGGTATGTGGTGTACTGCAGTGTATGGAGCTGAACGTTTGTGGGGATGAGAAAAATATGGTAGGGAAAGGTTGGTGGGGTTCTCGGAGTGGGAAGGATGGAAGGCACGGTCCCTAAGGGAGCTAGAAGAGGAAGGGCAGTCAGGCTGGGGAGCACAGGGCCCAGACTAGAGCCACTGCCTCCAAGGAAGGGCAATCGGGGGGCCCAGCTACGTCACAACTGGCATCGGTCACTCTTCTAAATGCCTGCTCCCCTTCTTGGCTGCACCCAAAATCACCAGGGGAGAGGACCTGTAAAGACTCCTGGTGCCCAGGCCTGGGCCCCACAGACTCCCATGTCACTGGTCAGGAGGCTGGGCTCTGGGCATGCAAAGTTCCAGGGGATTCTCACAGCGTCAGGCTGAGGTGCACCCCTCTGTGCATCACACGGGGTCGGTCACAGGCTCATCGCATTTCATTCACACATCGCCCGGCAGGTTCACATTACTGACCTGGTTCATGTGCAGTGCAAGCCAGCCCACGGCACTGGCCCACGGCACTGGCACGAAGAGGGCGTGAAATGACTTTAATGCAGCCTACAGCACCGCCACTCACTGCCCACAAGACACAGGACGCACATCACCCCCTCACGGAACAGCACTGACCCTTAGGCGGAGAGCCCACACTGATGGTTTCTATTTGATGCCAAGTAGTGACACTCGCAACCCGGTCGGATATCACAAGGCACTGCTAACAGCCACCAATCCCAGAGTGAACAATGCCTGGGCTGCAGAGCCCAGGTGTGAAACTCCACACTTGACTGAGACCTGTTCTTGCTACCCACACCGCCCCCCAGGGGCCACAATGGGCTTATTGACTCCAAGGCCTTAAGAACACTTCCCAGGGGAGGGGCACGAACTCAGGAGCAAGTGTGAGGAACGTGTTTTCTTCCTAAAGATGGGAAAGTCCCAGGAGAAGCTGCGTCCTAGGGGTGGTGAGACTGGATCCCATCGTCTGGATCCAAAACACACTAAGATGTGTGCATGTGTGAGTGTCTGTGTGCGTGTGTGTCCATGTGTGTGCATGTGAGAGAGTATCTGTGAGAGACAGACTGAGAGGAACATGGGGCTGTGATGGCTAACAGGAAAGAAACTGGGAAGGAGACAGGTAAATAAAAGTGAACACCTCCCCATCATGGTGTGACCTACATACAGTAGGTGGCCTCGGCTAGGTAAGTCTGACCTTCTGACCTTCTCAAGAAATCTAGTCTGTGTCCTGGGCCAAGTCTGGGCCTGGGACCCTGCTGTAGACAGAGGGAGCTTGGGACGGAGGGTGGTACAGCTCCAGAAGCAGGTGGCGACAAGCTTGGTCACCAGGCTGACACCTCATCTTGCCCCAGCAGACAACAATAGCCGCCAGGCTCAGAACTATGGACCTCTCCTCACTTCCTTCTATGTGGTGGCGATGCTAGTCCCACCTTGTGTCACCACCTTGTTTCCTGGCTGAGGTCCATGGCCCCTAGGTGCCTGGGTTGGGTGGGGGACCCGCCCTCACCCCATCACTGTTCACACCTGAGGGAGAGGCCGCAGCACACATGGCCCTCCCCGCCAGACCTAGACTCCTGAGCGCAGGGCCACAGGGAATCTGCAGCCTGGAGTCCAGCTCAAAGGCAGTTAAGGCTTCTGGTTGCCTCCTCATGTTCTTAACCTGAGATTTTAATTCCTAGAAAGCAAATGGAAGAGACTGTCATCTAAAAGCTCTGCCCCAAATTTCATCTAAGCCCACTGCAAAACACTGGGCTTTCCAGAGCTCACACAATCTTTAAAGTAGCTGCTTCTACCATTTGAAAGAGAAAGGTGACTGCACTTGATTGTTTCAGGGTTTGTTATGAAGCATATGAAGCTGGTTGTAATTCCCAACAACTCGGCCACCCTCAGAGTGACACCTACTCTTCTGAGAACAGCCCAGGAAAAGGTAGAATGAGATCACTGGAGTCGCCCCCCAAGGGAAATACCGGGATGGGATTACATGGAGGGTACTGTGCAGAGTGGGTGATGGGTGCGGTTTGCTGAGAACTCCCCCCGCCCCCAGTGGCTGCCAGAATGATCTGTCCAGAACGCAGGTCTGGCTGGGTGACTTCCCTCATTTATAACCCTTTCATTGTTTCCCACAGCCTTTGGGGGCCCGTCCGAAGCTAACTCAACGACCTTCCTGTTCCAGGCCTTGTTCAGCTCTCCAAGTTCACAATACCCATTCTGGGTTTCAATCTCTCTCAATACTTTGTGGTTTCCCAAATGCCTCAAGATTACATAGCCTGGCAGTGACCCGGAATGCAGGGAATCTGTTGTCCTTAAGTATAGTCCCAAGTGCTCCAGTGGTCAACCGAGCATGGAGTAGTGCAAGGATGAAGGATTTGAACCTGAACCGAGGTAGACTTGAGGGAATGCTCAGAGGCAGAGCCAAGATTCCTCTTAGAAATTTGGGGTTACCTCTACCACACAGATAAATAAAGGGTCACTCAAGATCCAAGTTCCTGGGCCAAAGAGCTGAGATCTTATGCTGGCAGCACGTAGGTAAAATTAAGCCTGCAAGCACATTTTGTTTGGCCCGTATTTTCATATAATCAAACCTACATTTTAACATTGGGGGATTTTATATTAAAATCTGCATTTCCACTTACTTCTGAAAAGTTGGAACATCTGTCACATAAGGCTCCGAACTTTGCAGGGCAACAACTGCAAGGATTACGACTGCCTTTAGGAGTGACAGGTGGGCTCCAGCTAGATGCAGCCTTCCCCATGCACCTGTGCACACCTGTGTACCACAGCCAACCAGCTTCTCACAGTCAGGCTGCCCACCGGGCCCAGCCCCAAAGCATGTCTGCCATCATTTTAGCCTGAGAAAAAGGTTTAAAGCCTTATGCTAGAAACAATGCTATGTGTTCACCAAAACTTCCATTTTCTTCCTCTTCTTCTTGGGAAAATCTCTCTACCCAACTCTTTTGCACTTAAGTGGGGCCACATGACTAGTTCCACCAGTGGGCTTTGAGTAGAAATGCCACATGTCACTTCTGGGCTGAGGCAACGAGAAGAGTATTAGAGGCCATATGTTACATGGGCAGGGCCACACAAAAGAAGCAGCAGCTATGGAGAATCAGACTTCATGAGAGAAAAGCAAAGTCACTGAGGTTTCAGGGTTTGTTATGAAGCATAGCAAAGTTTATCCTGAGACCAGTACAAGCATAGTGACCAAAACCATGTCTTAATAAGGCAGTTTACTTATCATTACATAATAATAAAGCTTAAAATTGTTTGTGCAACTGTCATGAGCGTATACATCTAGCAGGTAATACAAACGTTTGACAATGTCTACAGTGGAACTCAGTGCTGATTGCCACCATTCCCCATACTGGCCAGTACCTCTCCATAGTCCTCTGATGGAGAGAGGCTCTTATGTCACTAACTCAGGCATTTCCGGAAGGGATTCTATCAGGGCGCTCTTTTCCCACCAGAGTCCTTTCTTATGTACCTGCACTTTTTCTAACAGAAACGTTGCTATTGATTTTGCCAGCATCCACGCTAACTTCTGGAATATATTTATATATACATTAATAAAGCAAGATGCGACATTAGAAACCAGTAATCCCCCACTCAATGACTATTTCTAAATGGTGACATTCATATGCTGATTACATATTATAGATAAATTTTTCCATGTAGAAATGAGATATATACTCATATATAGGAAAAGCAAGGAACAACAAAATATTTGTAAAAGATTAAAAGGAAAAATGAAGAAGAAGAAATAAATCTCCATGGACATACAGAACTTCCCTATAAAGATTATGCAGGAACTCCTTTTCCTGGGAGCTGACCTCATTCAGTCACACACAAACATTGAAAGACAAGTGAAAACAAGACCCAAGAACTCCATCAGAGAGAAGATCTAAAAATAACCACCAGAGCAGGTTGCACATATCAAATATTTCATGTACCAAGAAGAAACTTTGCATATTTTCCTTTTCAAGGAAGAGCCTTCACTCCTTCAAAATCTCACTGGGACTTTGGGCAAAGATTTTCACAGTTCAGATTTGAGAGATCAAGACTTTAAATAGAAACCAGCTAACAAGCATTTCCAATGGCAACAGACAGCTTTTCACCAGATTTTGTGATTGTTATCAGTGGAGGGGGGAACCAGGGTGAGAATGGCTTGGCAGTGAGGCTGGGAAAACAGAATAATAATCAAGCAAAACTTATTGCCATAGCAGAAAAGGTAGAAACCTTAGTTTTAGTTATAAATCGCTGTATAACGACAAACATTTGATATCTCACATTTTAAGTAGGTCGGGAACATAGGGGTGACTTAGCTGGTTGCCTCTATCTCGAGGTCTCTCATGAGTTTGCAGTCAAGCTCTCAGGTGGGGCTGTGATCTCAAATGAAGGCTCAATGGGTGGTGGGGTGGAAATTCACTTTCTAACTCACTCGCAAAGTTGTTGGCAGCCCTTAGACCTCACATGTGAGAACCTTCAAGGGCTGCCATATGATGTGGCAGCTGGCTTCCTGAAAGGGTACCTAAGATAAAAGCTATAGTCTTTTCAATCTAATCTTAGAATTGACCTCTAATCACTGATCTTGTATTCTGTTCCTTAGAATGGAGTTAGAAGTCTGGCTCATATTCAACGTGGGGGTGGGGTGGGGCAGTGATTGCACAAGAGTGTGCTTACCAGGGAATAGGAATCATGGGGACATCTTCACTGGTGAGCAGAAAAGAGCTGCTTTAATTATTTCTAATAGGATTTATGAGTTTAATGAGGTGAGAGGAAGGCCTGAGCTTAGAAAACGGAAACAGTGTAAAGATGACTTGGCTAGTATGCAGTGTGTGGGACAGGACATAGCAAGAAATGAGATTAGCCAGGTAGGGGAGGATCATATTAGAGTTCTGAAGGCCACAATTTTGAATATGTATTCAGTCGACATAAAAATATATTTTAGATATATGGTATATAAGATCCTGGAGAAGACAGGAACTCTTTACCATGACCACAGGTCTATAAAACGATGCAGCAAGAGGTGATGTCAAAAGGGATGAGCAGAATCAGCTGTATGCTGGAGAAGGAAGCAACAGAACCTGATAACTGACCGTGTGTGTTGGTGTGTGTGTATGTGTGTGTGTGTGTGTATGTGTGTATGTGTGTTGAGAGATATATCAGAAGAGAGGAGAGAGACAGAGACAAAGATTGATTAGATCTCTAAGCTGCATGTTCAGATCTCCAAGGAAACCCCAGTAAATATCACCCCTCTTTCCCCCGCTCCCAGGTTCTGAAAAGTTAAGAAATCAAAGAGTAAAGATGGAGACTAAAATAATATCTTTCTCCTACTAAAGCTAAGTTGGAGGGCACAACTTAGTGTGAGAGGCCAAGTAGCCTGCAGGTAGATTCCAGCATTAGCTGGACTCAGAAACCTCACCCCATCAGCAGTCTTTCTCCCAAGAGGAAAAAGACTATTATTCCCAAAATCATTGATCAGAACCCCCACTTCTCACGGATGAAGTACCCTTTTGGGTATGATGGTGCTTACTGCACCCCTTTGTGTACTTCTTCAGCCACCCAAAGACTCCAATTGCTTTCCTCCCTCTGAAACTACCACCCAGTCTCTCCTTCTTCTACTGGCTTCTATCTCCTCCATACTCCTGTAATGGCTAGCCAGCGAATTTGGAATTTCCAATGGTGTTGAGTGGTATGAAGAAAATGAAACTGGGTGATGTGGAAAGGCGCAAGTACCAAGATTAGACAGTCACAGAAGACTTCTCTGAGAGGTGAAAACTGAGCTGAGATATGAATGATACAAAGAAGCCAGTCCCAAGTTCTGGGGCCAGGGAATTCCAAGAAAAAATAATAAGAAGTGAAAGGCCTTCAAGGATGGAAAAACCTGATTTACTGAAAAATCAGAAAGATGGCTGGTACAGCTTGACAGCAGTGAGTGAGAAAGAGATGGACAGGGACCATTCATGTGTGGATATGGATCATAGGAAGACAAAAAGATATGGGCAGTGAATAAATCATGGTGGGAATAAATCATAGTAAGGCAGAAAGAGGTGGGCAGGGACCATGTTTTGTGTGGGTACAGATCATAGTAAGAAAGAAAAAGATGGGGAGGGGGCCAGATCATGTGTGGGATGAATCAAAGTAAGAAAGAAAAAAGGTGGAGGGGCCTGACCATGTGTGTGTATATTTCATGGATCACAGGAAGCATCAGCCCTGGAGATAAGACAGAAAGATGGTAAATATATGCAGTTTTTATATATCGATTGTACCTCAATAAAGCTAATTAAAAAAAAAGAAAACAATAGGCAGAGATCATATGTAGGTGTGGGTCAGAGGAAGAAAGGACTAGAACATATTTATGTATGTGTATCATAGGAAGACATAGTGATGGGCTAGGGCAAGATCATGTATGAGTTAGAATAATAGCAACAGAGAAAGAGACAGGCAAGATGAGATTATTTAGGGGTATAGATCATAGAAAGACAGAGAGAGATGTGTAGGACCAGTCCATGTGTGGATACGGATCATAGTATGAGAGAAAGAGATGTTCAAGATCAGATCATGTGGGTATGCAGCTCAGTAAGAGAGAAAGAGACAGGCATGTATGACCTAATATGTGTGCGTGAAACAGAAAGAGATGAATGAGGCAAGTTTATGTGTAGATTTGGATTTACAACAAGGCAGAAAGAGATTTGCAGTGCTACATTATGTATTGATATCAGCCAAAGGAGGACAGCAAGAGATGGGCAGGCATCAAATTATGTGTGGGAATGGATCATAGTAAGACAGGAAGAGATGGTCAGAGACCAGATCATGTGGGAATGAATCACAGGAAAACAGAAAGAGATGGGCAGGGCTAGGTCAGGTGTGGATAAGAGTTTATTCTAAACTGGGAGATGTACTGGAAATGGCCATACTTTCAAGAAGGATTTTTGCTTTTTTTTTTTTTTAATCTATTCAACCAAAATCTAAGTAACCATTATGTAGGAGATACGGTGCTAAACCCTGAGAACAGAAAAATAAATAAAAGTATCAGCCCTGGGGGTGCTCATAGGGAAGAAAGTTAGCCTTGCTGAAGTGGATCAGGGCTGTGTGGACTGTGGACAATGAGAAGCTGAGTCCCACACTGGCAGTTACTCCGTCAGGTGCCTGGATGCGTGGGGTAGGTGAGGGTGCTGTTAACAATGCAAGGACGGGAGAGGGGTAGATTGGCAAAGAGAAGATGGGAAAAGATTTAGGTGTGACGAGTATGAGATGCCTGTGGGCTAGAAGGTTGGGACATCAGTAGACAGTTGGATATACAGTCCTAAAACTGAAACAGAAAGTTCAGGAAAGAAGCTGTGGCTAGAAAGGTAGGGGTGCTTATTGTTTTTGTTGTCAGTGTCTCAGGAGTATCTCATTAACTTCTAAAATTTTATGTCCCAGACTGTACCCTCTAGCTTTGGTGAATTCAGTGTTCCTTGTAGCTTAGTATATATTCGATTTTGTGAAAGTTCCATGGATTCCTGATAACAGTGTATTCTCTTTTTGAATCTGATGTCTAGCAATAATGCCTTTTTAATTATATCAATATCTGCCCTTTAAGTATACTTACTTATGTCAAAGGCTGAAAGATATAATAAAGTCTTTTTTTCTATTGCAATTGTATTAAATTATCCATATGGTCTATCTAGTTTTGCTTGCTACTTTTGATTCTCTGTAATCGATCATACACAAGTTCATGATCTCTCTTTCCTGTACTTACACCTCTTACCAAGTGTAAGGGCTTCTGACGCATTGACTGCTTTTTGTCTGCAATTCTACCTTGCAGGGATCCGTATTATCACTGTGGCCTACTTTTTGTTTGCTGATCAATTTCTTTCCAGGACTTTATTTTTAATATTTAAAGATAGGTAAAAGTCTACAATTGTTTTTAAAATCTGTCTTTGAATATTTTTAACATGGGCATTAAATCTACATATATATAGCATCATTAAGTTGGTCTTCTGACATATGGTATGCTTTTTTCTTATGTTTTTGCTGTTTCTGCCTTTCACTAAATGGCAATGTGTTATTTCCTTTTATCGTACACAGTGATTTGAACATGATTAAATAATTATTAGAAAAGCAATACAATGCAAAAAATTGGAAATTAAAGATAAGCAAAAGAAATGAAACATATCCAGAATCCCACATATCTGGAGACACCCATTATAAACATGTTTATGTATATCTGCCAATGTGCCTTCTAGGCATGTAATGCATCTGTATATAAACACACAATAGAATTCTCTAGAAAAATCTGTTTCTGTGACCTACTTTGATCAACATATCATGAATATCTTTCCACGTGAATAAATCTCTACTTAATTTTGAAGTCACTTATTGTGGCCTATTCAGGCTTTTGACATATATTTTCAAACTGCTTTCTGGATATGTCATACCAAATTTACTTTTCTTCAGCATGATAATAACTTGATGTAGTTTTTGATCTTTGCTAATTTGATAAAAGGTGAAGAATAACACACATTCTATTTTAATTTGTACTTGTTTTCTTAACATTTTTCTTTAAGGGTTTAATATATGATAAAGGTGATTTTTTAAACCTATTTGGGTTGAAAAGATGGATTGTTCAGTAAATGACATGGAAACAACTGATTTACCATGAGGAAAAGAAAAAAGTTTTCAATACCATGATCACCGGATGTATTTATGATGTCTTGAAAAGAAACCCACAAATCTACTAGAAGCATAGGCATGCATTTATAGAAACTCACCCCTGCTCAGTGTCCTTGGCCTTAAATGCACACCGCCCTTCACTGCTGCCCATCATCCTTCTGATCTGGGCTGAAACGACGCTTCCTCAGGCAAGCTGCTCATGATCCTGTCAATCAGGTAAAGGTCATCTGGGGTATCTGTTGTGGGTACTCCGTCTTTGTCACATTTTGTACGCTTATGTTACCCAAGTGTTTGCATTTTTTTTTAATGCTTTTTCTTCTCAGATAGACAGTAAGCTGCCTAAGGTCAGGGACCTCACCTGTTTTGTTTACTCTTATATGCCTTGTTGCCTGCCAATCACTTAGTACCTTTCTAAGGGCACTTTCTCCTACCTTCACTTTTTAAAATACATTTTAAAATACCATTCCCAGTATATGCTCCTATCAGGGCTTTTCTTGGCTCCCACCTGCAGTGCTATGCCTATGGGATCTGCTTACATGCCCCGCATGCCCACCCCTAAGAAGAACATCTGTCTCCTCTGCTTCCTTCCTTAGACTTTGCTGGGTATTTTTGGAATTGATGGAACCTGCACACAAAAAAAAAAGCAAGAGGTGGAGCACATCTGAGCCACCAATGACTGTACTTGAGAGAATCTGAGGTGCCTTGGATTGTAAAACACACCCAGAAATCAGACATGTCCAGACATGTAGGGACGAGAGATATGTCTTAAAATGGATGACATACTTTATTTTCTCACTACGGCTTCAAGGACCTTAGAGTAGGTAGAGATAGTTCCCAAACCGTAGCAAAAGCCCCTCTCAGTTTTCAGGGTTACCATGCATTTTCATCATTTTCCTTTTCTTACAGGTATTCAGTGAGAGGCCGAGAAATGAGTGACTCGGTGGCTGCTAGCCAGATGTTATGTTAAACCAGATGATCATGTGGGAATTTTGGAGTTTTTAATTCTATTCAGAGCCATGCTGTTCTCCAATAACTTGCTTTCTTCATATAGTTCCAATGCTTGAAAGTGGGTATGTAAAACCAACCAGAAAATTATCTAAAGGCCCAATGGCAGCTTATAGCATTGACTCTCATACTTGTGGAAAGGCTCAGGATGAATTTGGTACAAAATCAAATCAAGCTAAAATTGATTCCTGGGAGTATGACTCACTACTTTGTGCTAGGTGTCCATCTAGAGACGGGGCAGCAGGGCTCAATGCCTTCATGAAAAGTTCACTTAGTAGAGAAGACATCCAATGTACAAAGAAACATGATGTCAGGAAGTGCATCAGCTACATTTTACTGTATTTATGAACTGTGGTACTGAATCCCAAACCCAGAAAGTTACAACCATACACCTCTACTTCCTGCTCGCATACTCCGTAGGAAGCGACGAGATGGCTTGGCCGAGCCCCACGTGCCTTCTGGCTCCAGAATCCAGTCTGAAGGAGTAGCCCTTACTTGCCATACACCATGCTAGTAGCAGAGGGGAATGAATGAGATAAAGAGATGATCAAGAAACCATTGTAAAACTCCTGCTGGGACCTGAATCAGGTTCCACTTAAGTCCTGTGGGTCAAAGCAGGATTCAGGGCCAACAAAGGGGTGGGCACAAGATTTTGCCTTCAATTCGACTCTGGTATAGCGGGGAGCGTGGGCAAGCTCGAGACGAGTCTGTGCTCACTGGGGAGAGGGGCTTTCAAGGCTCAATTCCATCAAGCTGCTGGACAAAAGAGGGAATGCTGGGCGAGAGGGAAGGAAACCTGCCCATCATGAATTCCAAAGATGGGCCCTGGCTTGCATGCCCTCCTTCCCTTGGGGACCCCTCATTCCCTGGATCAGCTTCATAGAATTCAGAGATACAAGCAAGTCCCAGAATCACACTGTACAAACAGCCCCAGAAATGTAACCCTACTTCCTCAGCCAACTGTGAGTACAGTCCCTTTTATAGCTTGAAAAAGCAGCGCTCCACCTCCACCCCATTATTGTTCCGAGTCGCGATGTTTGATTTTTAATATCTGACGATATTACAGAAGGGCAGGGCTTTTTCATGCTTACGGAGGGGGCCCAGGTTTCAAAGTCTGAGAAGTCCTCAGAATGGAACATGTACTCTAATAAGACACTCCAAGGAGCAGAAGTCATGCAGACAAAAGCAAACGCTCGCGTGACCAGAGGGCCCGAGTTACACAATTCTGCTGGCTACAGAGTGTCCACGGATGGACTGAGAGGCACAGCTGGAGGAAAGATTGTTTTAAAAGTCTGGAGAGTTCACAGGTGGCTAACATAACATGATATTCTCTGGACTAAAAATTTACAAACCAGTGAACGAGTGGTTTTGAATCACCCAAGTCTCAGGCAGCAAAGGGACACCCCATTCCGGTCACTTGAGCATCACCCCTGGGGCCTGTTAGGGCCCTGGTACCTCCAGGAAGTACAAAACACACTGCTGAGAAGCAACAGTAGGAGGTTTCTGGGCTCCCGGGTACCGAGCAGCAGCTCCTGGGGCGGGTAGGCTGAGGGGGCGGCTACTGAAGGCGACTTTCCCACAACCCACAACAGGGCTTCTAAGGCCTCTCTGCCATGTGAGCTGGGGGACAGGGCAGCAAGGCGGGTTGGCTCCTGCCCCCTGGTGGTTAAGAGCAGCTGGAATTGCCAGCCAGACACGTGAACCCACGTGGCACGGTATCTGGGGGCACGGCCGTTTTCTAGCACACTCGCTTCATCAATAACATCACAAGTAACAAAGGTTTTGAGCACAGATAAAGCTCACTGATTTAACTTCTCGCTGTTCCCCTGGGGTCTAGTTTAAGGCCCCTACAAGAGATCAGCCCTTTGCTTCTAGGACTCTGTTTCCCTATAGAATGAGGTCAAGTGTTAAAACTTAAGTATTTGGACATATAAAACCAGAAACTTACCAGAGTGCTTCTTTTTCAATATAACCAATTTACGCATTAACGTAATGCGGTACAAGCAAGTAAAAGCACACCAATTGTTGTAGTTATTTAACTTTATTATATTTTAAAATTTGACAACTGTAAAACTTAGTATTTATGCAAACACCTGAGGACTGTTCAATGGGGCACAGCATCTTCACACAAACAATTTGAGAGAAGACTAAAAGTATACATTAGATTCTTGCCTTATAACACAAAAGAAATAACATGGATAAAACCACTCTATAGATCACATGTGCCCAGTAAACAGTTGCTTTTGTTTATAAATATAAAGGACACTTGGTTTTCTAAAATTAAAAGGTACATTATGGCCCCTGGTGAACATTTTATTGGCATTTATAACGAATGGTTAATACATTTAGCACCAATTCTCATAGCTTATAAAGATTACAACAAATGTTATGCAATATAACAATGTAATAAATAACAATAATCATAATGAATGGGTTTTGCTTGAAAGTTCTAATTTTAAAATAAATCCCAAATGACAAATTAGAACTAATGTACCTTCCAAAGATTAGAAGGATAAATGGCTCAGAAAGCAAATTAACGCTGCACAAGACAGGGAACATCCCTGTTTGGAAACCCTGAAGACTGAGCTGAGAGGTACTAGTGATAGCAAATGAAGTGCATATTTTTAACAGAATAAAACATCTCACTATATATAGACTTAATCTTTATCTCTGTAGAAGTGTAAAGTGCCATTTTAAATTAAAAAAGAAAAGATTTACTTGAGTGTATACTTCTAATAAATAAAACATAAATATGAAACAGTATCCATGTGAGGAATACATCTTTTAAAAGAATACACATCTTTTAAAAATAATACATCTTTTAAAAATAAAATAAAATAAAATTAGTATGTTTCTATGAAAATAAAATAAATATTCAAACATAGGCATCTTCGTAGAGAGATGTGAGCTATAAATATCTAGTTAAATATCCGAGCTTACACAAAATACTTAAAAACTTTTTAAATAATAGATATTTAATGGAAAATATTATAATCAGACTCTACCCAAACCACCCTTGTAATATATCTACTGCATAAAATGACTATTCTATCTATCTTATAACTTATCAAAAAACTGGTATGAATACTTTATGAAATTTTATAAGTTTGCTTTTTTTCTTTAAATAGGAACAAATACAACATAGAAATAAATAACAAAAGCTAAATAATTTATACGGCTATTCCCTTTCTGGAAACTGGTAGAAGACAAACAGAAGACTACAGTAACAAACAAACTATCTGAGGAAGAGATGGCATCTGCAGTTGCATCTTCAAATTCTCATCTAAGGAAAGCTTCTCGTGGTTTACTCATCAGAGAACTTGCTAATCCCTGATAATCTCCCCTTTGGGATTTAGCTGTTTTGGTTCTATATATAAATGTTAACCAATATCAAAGGTGCTTTTCTATTTCCTACATGAAATATATTTGTAAACTGTACGATAAATAAAAAAAAAAGATATAAAGAACAAACTGCTCATTTGAATATGTTAGTACTAATATGTTCAGTTGTTTCTAAAGAAGTAGACTGGACTGGACTATAGCTATGCAATTCTGGTTTTAACATATTGTTAGAGGCACCTTCTACACAACAAAAATTTCTAAGGGCGAAAAAATAATTTTACACCAAGAGGGTGTTGGTCTCCCCAGAATTAAGCCAAACCTAAACCTACATAAATGATTTTTCAGGGGTCATGATATTTTCCTCTTTAAGCTTTTCGATGTAGTGGCACAACTTCACAGCTGTGCCCAGCTTTAGCCCCATGTACTTTATCATCATGTCACTATTGAGTAGCAGCAGAGCCTTCCCATCAATGTCCTACAGAGAGAAGGAAATTACAGTAATTAATAATGTTTTCATATTTTATCAGAATGGTCATTTCTTTACATATGAGAATATGTAACACCAATTAGAGGGTAGCTCGTTCCAGATGTATATTCTCTGAATACACATCTGCTTGATGAAAACTATGACACTATTAAACAGTTTTTATCTTTAAAACTACTTTAGCATCATTTGATCATTTGTCAATTTACTTCAAATTTTAAGAAAAAGGAAATTTAACCTAATATCTTCAGTGTCTTAAGTGTCGAACTACCTAATTTTGAATACTGTGTTGAATAAAATGCATAGCTATGACAAAAGCAATAAAAACTATGAATGGTAGATGAATTTCAGATCTTGTTAACTTTCTTAGAAAGGGTAGGAATACGAGTATGTCAGCATTGATGCAAACTGTAAATGTGCTATATATTACTGTCTTGATGTTGAAAGTTAGTTGTGTGAAGCTAATTAGATGCTAAAACTAATTACTGTTTTTCTTACCATACTAAAAAGGGTTTATCAGATATGTGACCAATAATTTTATTCATTAGGAAAACTATAAAACTATGACTTGATAAATAAAAGGAATTCTCCTTAAATTCTTTATTACATTAACTGACCAACCGATGCCACTGAAGCATATTATTTAATTTTCACGAGATCTGGTTTAAAATTAAACTATATTGAATCATATATCACTGTCTAAAAAGACTGGAAATCTCATATAGTACTGCCTTTGTCAGGCATCTTCTATAACTTTTCTCCTAAGTAAAACTAGAAATTAAAGAAATTAGAATTTAAAAAGTTTAGTCCATGATGTTATTTTGTAAATGGTATAAAGGTAACAATATCCCAAATCGTCAATAACCACAAACGGTTAACAGAACTGAGCCAAATGGAAACAGTTGCTGGATTCACTGGGCATCATAACAAGGAGGACACCCTGTCACAGCTTGTGGTCACCGCCTCCTACTCAGCATCCTGGGCCAAGCAAGGACGAGGGGAGGAGGATCCTTGTAGCTGTCGTTACAAAGGAGAAGACACCTGAAGAGTGGCCATGCTGAATCATCTTCTCTTGAGAACTTGAAGACTTGTAATATTGTATGTACTCGGGGACCCATTTAAAGCACAGATCCAGCCTCTACCATTTAAGGATCTAACTCTGGACAAAGTAACCTTTCTCACATATGGAAAAATCAGTTGATAGGGTTCCCCCACCATCCACACTAATCGGCACCCAACTGAAGGGCCTGCAGAGAGGTCAAAGGCATTATGGTAGGAAAATCAGGTCAAAAGATACATTACATGTTGCCTGAAGAGGTCGGCGACGGAGTCTGATATCTGAGGATCCATGTGTTTCAGAAACAGGATCACGTCTTCTATGGACCAGGATGAAGGATCATCAGAGCCTTGTTTCAGCATACCTGGGTCAATTTCAACTGGTGAACCTGGAGCTTCAATGGGGAGAAAAAAGACAAATCATACTTGACCTGATCATTATCCTGAAAGAAGAGATGTTAGGTAGGGAGTAATGGTCTCATTCCTGGAACCATCTGCTAAGAATCCCGGGGAGGACCCAGGACTCCAAGGGTAAAATCTAGTGAAAACTTAGCTAGATAAAGATGATATGAGGATAGCTACCCACGAGTGTGCCATCTGACTGCCCCCAAACAACAAAAGCAGCCTCAGAAGTTACCTTAAAGCTTCAAAGGTCATAAAACAGACTGAGCAATATGAAGTCTCTTTGGACACAAGCTATATAGCAAAAGATCTGTTTCTTGGGCTAAATTAGGTAAATCTAAGCTAACTTATTATTCTCTTTAAGCATGTCAGTGAATTTCTCCCAATCTCTCTCCTCTTGGTCTGTCTAGTTTAGGTTTATTTTAGCAGCCAAATGCAAGGGAGATTCCCCAAATTTAGTTTTATAATTGCTTAAATTTATTTTAATTAATTAATTTCAATAACTCCATTATCTCTGAGAACCAAATTAGTTCTTTTACCGAATCTCTCATGAATTCAATATGGACATTTTCAGCATTAGTCTTTAAATTTCTCTCTTAAAACTTAAATGCTTATCTGAATTTTGAAGAAAACAAGATTATTTTCTGCTTAGCTAAGTTAGAAGTAACATTAACATTATATTCAATACCTCTCTCAAGTTTAATTGCTACTAATAGATATTTTGGCTGAAGGGTTATATGTTGAAAAAAGACATAACTGAGCCATGAAACAATTTAAGTGCTCAGACCTCAAATAGTTTTGGCTGTGCTGTTCACTAAGTTGCACTGAAATTTCTTTGTGTCTAGACAAGTTTTCGCTTACTCAACCAGAGCACGCAGCTCCCCAAAGTTAGTGTGTGATAAGAGGTGGATTTTTTAATTCGCTAGGCAGATCTGTGTCTCTCACCAAGGACTGTCAACTCAAGTTTAATCTTTTTTTGTGTGAAGTAGACACAGGTGTACCTCTTCTTTCCCATCATCTGGGTTCTGGCCATTTTAGGGACATTTTGAGTATTTACTCAGGGAAACGGTAAAGAAAACAAGGCTAAAAACTCACAATGGGATCATTATGAGTATTAGTGGAGAAGGGTGATATCAGTTGATTAACAGTGTCTGGGACACTCAATAAATATGTCATTATTATGAATATCACCCAAACCAGTCCTCAAAATATGAAACAAAAAGCTTCCACTAGCTTGCACCAAGGATGTTGTGGAATTTAGGTTAAACAGTGAGACTTGTGATATGTGTCGTACCACACTCACTGAAGCCAGTAGGGTCGCAGAAAGATGGGGGAGGAGTATGGTCAAGGCTCTTATCTTCCAGCAAAGATGGGTAAGCCATCATCTCAGGGTCTTGAGCTGGACTGGGTATGTCGTGGTCCAGCGCGGGTGCAGACAGTGCTATGGAAGGCTGGGCAGATAAGAGACTGCTGGTGCTTTGAGCCCCTGGGCTGGAAAAGGGCAGGTTAGGGCAGCTCTGCGTTGCCTCACTGGGTGAATAATACGACTGATATGAATTTGTGAAGACAGACGGAATCGACGGACTCTGGCTGAGGCTCAGCTCCTGATCCTGGTACAATGATTCCTGGTCCCGGTCTGGGGAACCCTCTGACTGGTAAGGTGATCCTATATCGTTGATCTGGGAATTTTGTGGCCTTGCTACTGGTGAAGTTGGGCTGTAACTTATAGGATAAGACATTGAAGAAGGAGAAGTAGAAAGCTCCTTCTTCTTCGTTTTCTGCACTCTCGTCTTTCTAGAAATCAGGTAATTATATTTTTTGTATGCATATCCAAGTGGCTTCTGAAATGACACAAACCCAGCATAATAAAACAACTGTGAGCAAAAAAGGAAATTAGTAAATACATTAATATTTAATTTCCATGCAACATTCGTTTCTATTATTAAAGATTAATGTTCTATTTTTATTATACAATTTTTATTCCCCTCCAATCCTACATTTTAATTGTATTTTATACACTATGATTATAAACATAAAAATACCCATTATCGATACATTTCTTAAACCTAAACTTTAGCATTCTTCCAACAGAGCTTTAGCCTCCCATTTGCTGCTACAGTAAGTATAGATCAGCCTTGCAATCTCAATTATTAGTTCTCTCTCACTTCTGACAGGCATCATCAGAAACTAGAAGTTTATTACAGTTGTGAAAATATTTTTATAACACTTACACGAGTTTGCCACAATGATTTCACACGAACACGGTGAATTTTTGAAACCTTTCCATTAATGATATCAAACTTCTTATCCAGGTTTTGAACAGCAGTGTGGATGTCCTATAATAATACAAACTATTAGCAGTTCGATTTCAAAAGAAAAGTAATATAAAAGAAAATCCCAATAAGCCAAATTTTGCCTGCCAGGAACAAGAAAGTTCTCAAGCCATTAGAAATTTCTTGTCTTCCACTTGATACCTGGTTACTGGTGACATAAGGAGCCCAACCACCTATGCATCTACTCCATGTCATACAGGCATTTTAAGCAGCTTTAATTTCAGAAAGTAAATGTACCACAATTCCTATAACTCATCACATTTATGATGGAGTCATTTTACATCAAAGAAGATGTTATTTTAGGAAAGAAATGTTCTCATCTGCTAAAAGGCCAAAGAGCCTCTTTCCATATGATGGCGGCATGAACTAATAGGCAGTGAGCATTCCACTCTGGAAAGAACAGTGAGCCAAATAAAACAGACGTGACTGTTGGCTTCGATGTATTTTAAAATCATGCAATCAACAATTAACCTTGTAAAGTCTTTGAGTACACATTCCCTATATGCCAATCAGGTATGTGACCGATAAAGCCTGAGAATTCTTGAAATACACAGCAATTTCATTAGAGCAAAAAAATACACTTAAATAAGAGGCTAGGACCATTTCCCCATTCATTTATTCTAATAAACATTTATTGAGGGCCTAACACCTGTCAGAACTACTATGCTAGATGCTGGAAACATACACATTAAGAAAAGAAAAAAAACAGCTCCTGTCCTAACAAACTCCCATTTTAGCTGGAGAGAGGGACAAGTAAAGAGATGATTTCAACAGAGAAAGTGATTAGCAGCCTGGAGCAGTGGTTCTCAAAGTGTGGACCATTGACCAGCAGCATCAGTCTCACCTACTAGCTTGTTGGAAATGCAAAATCTCTCACCCCAGACCTAAGGAATTGGGAACTCTGAGAGTGGGGCAGCGATCTTTGTTTTTACAAGCCTCCCAGGTGATTCTGATGCACAATTAAGCCTGAGACCCACTGGCCTATAGCACTGAGGTAAATAACGCAGGCTCTAGGGGAACACGGTTGAGTTTAAATACTACAGTTCTGCCATATTGTTTCTGTGACCTTGGTCAAGTTACTTTACTTCTCTATGCTTCGATGTTCTTATGTATAGTATCGGGATGAAAAATAGAATTCTCTTGAGAATTAAATGATGTGCTATAGTATTATGTTTATAGTAACATAATAAGAATACTACATGATGACTGGTCCAATAGTGCTCAATCATCTATTAATATTAATAATATTATTATGACTACTTTGGCACAGGTAAGAGCAGGCTAAGTGTGCACAGAAGAGTAAAACCTAACCCAGGTTGGCAGTTGTGGGAGGCTTTTCAGAGAAGGAGATGTCTGTGTTGAGAATTAACAAATGAGAAGGTGTCATTCACTAGTTAAAGATACATGGAAGGGCACATAAAACAGAAGGAACAGTACATTCAAAAATATCCAGAGAGAAAACAGGAAATTGAATGTTTAGATAGTGAACATAAATGACATTCAAAGAGCTGGGTTATTAAGGGAGGGAGAGAGAAAGAAAGACAGCTACAGAGGGATGGGAGGCTGAAAGAAGTGACTTTTTTTAAACCATGGGAGAATATGCTGAGAGTGATAGAGACAGAGCTGAAGATATTAGAGAGGGATGACCAAATGAAGGGAGCACAGGGAAGGAGGGTCAGATGCAGACGCCAGGGAAGAGTTAGCCTTACAGAGGACGACACCTTCCCCATCTGAATGGTCGGGAAGGAGGTCTGGGGCTAAACTTGGCCTGCACCTGGAGGGATGGATCCCAGGCAAGTTTGTTGACTGTGGGGAGAGGAATCGAGACAGAAGAATTTCTGCTCCACAGCTTCCAATTTCTCCATTTAAAAAAGAGGTGAGGATTGGGGTGTCTGGAGCTCGTGGGGGATGGAACAGGGAGCTGACTAGAGAGCTGCTGAAGGATTACAGGGCAGCAGACGGGTCCCAGCAGAAATCCTCCCCTCTGCTTCCCAGCCTGGACAAGGCCGAGGTTCTACTAAAGAGGATACGGGGATAGGAAGAAAAAGAAAAGATGGAAGTGCTGCACCGTGTGGTCCAGACTGATGAGGAAAGAAGCTGAAGAAAGGAGACAGCTAGCACATCAGGAGAAACAGAGTGGGTCCCTTATACCCCATTTCAGGGGTGACTCTGGAACCTGAGCATTTCTTAACGTAGTTGCTATACCCCACCGCATCCACATCCTGCGTGACCGCTCAGAAGGCCCTGGCAGAGCAGTGTCCACCTAGGTCGTTGTGGATGCTTATGCGAGGCAAGCCTGGGGTATAGCCCTGCTCAAAACCAGAGCCCCCTCCCTCCCCACTACAGCCCACCCTCTGTACATCCTTCCCCAGAAGACTCGGTATATTCCCTTTAAGCACTGTACTTCTGTTCTCAGTGATAATGATGATAAAGACTCGCAGAAATATTCTTTACTTTTCAAAGTAGCTTATTTTATTCAAGACACTCGATACGTTCAGAAACACTTTTTATAAAATAAACTTTCATTACCTCTAGGGTATGCAGCTTGCAAAATCCTTGATAATTATATACTGCTATCATTCTCTACCGACATGCTAATTTTTAAAAAATCCTCTCAAAACTATGTAAGATATACTCTTGTAAAAACAGTGGTAAGCTGTCATTTTGTTTCAATTGAGACATCTTGAAATGCATTTAGGTACGTACTAAACTTCATCCAAATCAGCCACTTTCCTTTAAAGATTTTATAGGGAAAATTAATTCAATATTGAGCAATCTAGATCGAAAAAGACATAACTGCATCTGACCAATTAAGGGCTATTTTAAAAAAAACTATAAAAATCTACACATTACTATTGCAAAATTTTCACCTGGAGATGCTATTCAACTAGAAATTGTTAAAAAAGTTATCACAATGGGGTGATAATCATAAATAATACAGCAAACTTTCAATTAATTGTATACTTTTTCTTTACATGAGATAAAGAGAATAAAAATTCTCTTTATCTTTACCTTAATATTTATCTTTACCTTAATATTTTAGAAAACTACATTTGAGAGACAGAGCTTTTGTACCTGGCACTGAGTCAGAACATCCTGAATTGTATTTGGTTGCTCTTCGACGAAGGATGCCTCAGACTGGACACTTCCCTGCTAAAATTATAAAAGTGATTAATGCTTTACTTCTGTAAGAACCAAACTGAACAATAGGGAAAAAAACCCAACACTTTATATTTATTTATTTAAATTGTTGTTATTTTCACCAACTTTTCAAAGAGTTTCAGAAGTCTTAATCTAAAGCAGAGATGAAGTTAAGTAAGACTCATATTAATATGAGAATGGAGATAATGCTAATTAAGAGAGAAAGTAAGGAAAGAATTTATTATATCAGAAGGACCTACATTTAGAATTTTGTACTGAAAATGAGTAAACTGGTCTGAATTTCCTACTATAGAAGGAAAAGAGGATAGTAAAATGGTTAGATGCCCACTGTCTAATGAAAGGAAGCAAACAAATTCAGGAGAGAATATTTTTTTGGCTGTGGTTTAGAGGCGTTCTGTAGCATATGAAGAATTTAAATTTTTTCCCTTAAAATTGTTAAGTGTTACTATATTTGGCAAATGCCAATTACTATTACTTACATCATTAACACATGTAGTATTTGGTTCAAATGCATAAAGAACACTGTTGTTATCATCATCACAAGCAGATATTCGAGTTCTTACCTAAGGAAGATTTATTAACAAATTAAAAGGAAAGATGGAAGATAGAACTGAAAGAAGAATTGAGGACTTCGATCTCACCTTCAGGAAGCACCAAAAGCTATTTGTGATATCAAAGGACCTTTGTCCATTGTAAACACTATGACTACAAGAAAAGATGTACCTATAAAACTGTTTCCTCATTAACCCAACTACAGTTAGGACATCATTTCCATTGAGCTGAACTTCCTGTGTACCTTGGGGTAGAGAGCCTAGTTTTCTAGTAACCTGACACCAGAACTGCTGTAAAAAATATATATTTCTAACCACAAAGAACCATGCTACATGGCTTTTGATTTTTTAAATAATCTAACAGTGCCACTCTGTGGATAAAATAGGAAACACTTAAGTGCCTATTTCTTTATAAATTAATTTCTAAATCACCTTAGAAATTTTTTTTTAAGATACAGGGTATAAATAAATAAACAGTAAATAACCATTAAATTTCATTTAATAACTCTTTATTCTAAGAATTAATTATAAACAATAGGAATAATTTTAAAGTAAACACACTTAGAAGCTATATATGTCTGTTTTAAAAGATGTCAAAATAATATGGAACTGCTATAGATTTGTACTTAATAAAAATATACTATCTTATCCTTGCATACTGCCTTATGCTTTTCCAAGTATTTTTATATACTTATGTTAGAAAAAAATGACTTGGTAGGCAATTAACATAATCTCTAAAGATGAAAAATGTTAGGGCTGATAGAAGTTAAGAGAATTGCCTATACTACTTAAGTGACATTACTATCCACATCCTTATGTAAGTAAAGAAATGTCTTTTCTGTTAAGCCAAATTACATATAGCTTCATAATCTATATTTCTATTTAACTTCAGGGATCAAGAAACAAAGCAGAATGCGACAGAAATGTTCAAGACCACAACCACATTGAAAAACTGTTTGGCAGGTTCTCATAAAGTCAAAATTCCATCAACCTATGACCTAACAATTCAACTCCTGAATTGAATAACCCCAAAGAAATGTTAGTGTCTGTTCACAAAAAACTTGTACATGAATGGTCATAGCAGCTTTATAGATCACTGTAAAAACTCGTGAACTATAAACTTACAATCTCTGAATTTCACTGTGTGAAATTAAATTTCGAAAATAAATGAAAAGAACAAGGACAGATTTTCAATCTGAAATACAAACCACATCGACGTCACTGGAGCAGCTAGACATCTTTGTGCAACAGAAGCAACTTCACTTCCTCTGAGTTTAATTAATGTTAAACTTGCTGGAGGGTTTATTTGTAAAATTGCTTGGTCACCTATGACTGGTAAACCTTCTACTCCTGAAAAGTAATGCATAAAAAAGTTACTTTACACACTACCTTAATAAACTTAGCATGGCTATCTTCTCACAGTGCCAACTCAAAATGAACTGGAGTCCTCGTTGAATTTTAGGAAGTGACAAAACGAGAAAATTTCCATTTGTGACTTAGAATTAACCTTTAAAAATTAAAGGGCTATATTGCCCACACCTAGGAATAGGTTTCAAGATCAAACACGGTTCCAAATCGTGAAGTGAATGCTTTACGATTTAAAGGGTACAGAGTAAATGCTGAAACAAGAAAACAGGGTTCCTGATAGCTTCTGTAAAGGACTCTCCACAGGCTTTTTACTTAGGGAGGCAGCAGACCTCCAAACGTGAGTGAGGAGTCTGTTCTAGCTTGGGCCCCCACCATACCGTGGGTTGGGCAGACCACTCAAAATCCAGGTGAAAACTAACATGATCTCTACAGTCACTGCAGTGCTAAGATTATGATTGCTTCAGCAGTTCATTTTATATTAAACCTAAATAAATATAAGCCAAAAAATCTTCTGGAATTATGTAGGCTTGGTTATGGTTCCGAGTCATTTAACTCTGTAACTAGAAAAAGACACGGAGTGTGATGCAATCATATTCTATCTTGTAGTAGGGATTTGAACCCTGGCCTCACAGTACCGAAAGGGGTGCATTAATGAGAACACTGGTTTCCTTTATCCACCTGAGCCAGGGCAGTAATGACAGTCTGAATGAAGGGAGAATTAACTTTCAAGTTAGATATATGCAGGCTAATATTGGAAATTTTTAAGCTATAAAATACCTCCAATTTGAGCTATAACTTCGACCAAATTTTACTTTTCTAGACTATGTGTATATTTTTTCTCATTATAAGACTAATTCAAGCTATAAACAATTAAACTGATATTTTGAGGCAAAGGAAGACTACACAGCAATAAGAATAAACTAGCTATTGCTACACACGAGGATGAATCTCATCACTAGAACGCTGAGTAAAAGCTAGACACACAAGAGAATATAATATATGATTCAACTGATCTAAAGCTCAAAAACAGGCACAAGTAATCAACAACGGGAGTCTTTCCAAACCAATACCTTTAGATACAGCACAGTCACTTTAACAACTTCTTAGTTTCCTATCATGCAGATAGGCCATGATTCATTTAACCAGTCCCTGATTCATGGATAGCTAAGTTACGTCTTGCAAAGAACACCAAAGTACAGGTACTTGAACTCTTACAAAATGAGAATAGCAAATTAAAGTTTCTTAACTCTAATAGTATTTCTTAGACTCTCACTGTATTTCTAACAATTTTGTTTTATAGTTTATATATATAATTTTTCATTAAATGTAGTTTCACTATAGAAAATTTGGAATATACCACAAGGTACAGATAATATCTAAGAGATTTTACTGCTTACTCTTCCAGGCAATGTTCTAAGCACTTGATGTGTGTTAACTCATGTAGTATTCCTGACAACCCCACAGGGAAGCTCTATTATTATTCCCATTTTCCTTAAGAGAAATCTGAGGTAAAGAAAGTTTAAATAATTTACCCAGGTCTCATTGCTAGTTAAGTGGTGCTGTCTGGCTCCAGAGTCTATGTGCCTTACTCCTTCCTTATTAAAATCATATGGCATCCCTTCTATAAACAATAACAAAAAAATCCAAACTCCCATTAAAGCCTGCAAGGTCCTTACACAGTTAGGAGCCTCCACACCTCTCAGAGGTCACTTCTTACCACTTGTCCCCGTGCTCTAAGCCTAAAATTTGACCATCTGTCCTTTTATAGACAAGATTTGCCAACCACTGTTATAAGCTCTCACAATCAGACAATTCTCTACTGGGTTAATTACCATGCTGCTAAAATTGGCTGCAGTTAGACACAGAAGCGGCAGGCATCGAGTCCACCACTGGACTCCCAAAATTTCTACCTCTGAGGCCCATTCACAACTCAACACCAATCTTGCACTCTTAGAACTTCTCGCTCCTGTCATGTCCTCTTGCTCACAATACACTGTCATCTCTCCAGCTGACAGAACCTATTCAGCTTCAGGTTGCATCTCCACAAAGCAAAGGTGCTATGTCACCTCATCTGGAAGTGACACTGCTTTCCCTACTACCAAAACACTCACACTTTAATGCTTTTAAGGCAACTGTCACACACTGGCTAGTTACACGAGAGGCAACTTCAAAGCTTGGGGCCAGAAAATCTGGGTTTGGGTCCCGGCTCCTCCACTTACTAGCTGTGTAACTTTAGACAACTTTCTTAATTTCTCTGTGTTTTAAAAAATATGTAAAATGGCGATAATAATACCAACTTCATGGAATTATGAAGATTAAACGAATTAATATATGTCAAGTGCTTAGAAAAACGACTGGTATAGCAAGGGCACCCACTGTTGGCTACTATCTTTTTTATTACTTGGGTATTCACAACATCCTCTCAACAGAACTGTTCATCATGGAGCACATATACCACAAATCCTCAAAGTCATAACATGTAATTTTCATTCACACTGCACCTATACACCGCAGATAGAGCAATCATTTATTGTAAATGAATTTAAAGTGCCAGGGCACAGTGCAAAGATCTGAGCTTTAAGAAATACTCAAATCTAAGACCGAATTGCAAAAACTGCTATTTTGCTTTAGGCGGGTATTTAATCTTTCTGTACCTCAATTTTTTAACCCGTAAAGTTGAAATAATATCTATCTACTTCACAAAACTGTGAAGACCAAATGGCACAGTTAAGCACTCAGCATGTCTGGTTCATAGCAGGCACAGTATATATTTTATTTCCCTTTTTACTTCTTCCCACAAGGAAAATAAAGTTTCGGCAACATTTTCTTAGAGCCCAACCATGACTAGATTATGCAAAATTAATGAACATAATTCGTTACATTCGAAATCCTGAAAAAGTCGTTTATTTAAAATGAAGCCCATTTAGATTTTACCTCAGAAAATCTAAACTCTTGATAACGTAAGAACAAAAAGCCATCTGGTTTTTTAAAGACATTTAAGACACTAGAGACACTTAAAAAATTTTTTTTAAGTCATTTGAAGATTCTGCTCCTAAGGTACAAGGCATTCATTTACCATCAACTTATTACAACGATAAGGGATGAAAACGGCACGTCACCCAAAAACAAAACTGCACAGCAAAACAGGGCAGACTACAACAGGCAGACGACTGCGAAAAAATTTTTTAAACAAAACTGTGTGCCAATACACTGAACAATCACTTTCTAAAACTGCTATCAGGACTCTCAAAAGCAGCCCTTCTACTGTCCATATCAAACTTTAGATGACTACGAAATCCACCAGATGGCGGACAATGCCGCCCAAACTGTATCCCATCGCCCGGCACTGAATGGAGCCCAGGCCCTTCTTTATAAAACGCTGTACAGAAAAGTTGTTTGCAAAAACCACGATTTGTAAACATTAAACCAATTTAAAACCTCAGAGCAGTCTGAATTTGGGGAGAGCCGGGGAGGGAGGGAAGCGATCCCCAAAAGATTTAGTTATCAAACGATCGTGCTCAACCTACATCTTTATTCTTTCTTCTCGTTTACGAACTTAAAATAAAACATCGAGACTACATTATTGTCTTTAATAAAACGCGGTTACCATCAAAGCTCCAAAACGTTTTAATATCAAAAGACGTTACGAAAAATCAACTCGCCAATTTATCAATTTAATCTCAAAATTCTAGTCTGAGAATCTTGGTCTTTTCTCGTCCCTCCCCCCGCCTCCCCCACACGCCTCTGCCAAGGAAGAGAAGAGAATGAAAAAAGATCTTGTTCCCAAAAGTCAGCACCAACTACTCAACGAGTGGCAAAATTTCAAAAGCTCACACGCTCTGGCATCCCGGGAGAGGCGGTGGGAACCACCCGAACCACCCCGGCCACCCCGAACCACCCCGACTACACTTTGAACCCACCCCGACTACCACCCCGACTGTTTGAACAGCCCAATTACCACCCCGAACCACCGAACCACCGAGAAACCCCAACCCACGCCACAGCAGCGCTGTAGAAATTTAAGTGTGGACTTGTTCTTCCAGAAAAGCAAATTTTTTCTCTTCCCTCAAGGTAAATCCACTCCCCCCGCCCCGGAGTTCCCAAGCCATTAAAGCCAAATCGCTCCTCAACTGCTACTTGTCCACATGTAAGACAAGAAAGCTCAAGGAGAAGAAAAATATGTCGCTGGTTAAACCTTTTCTGGCGACAGATCCTGTCACAACGGCCTCCGGAGGACACGGGAACCCGCTAGCGGTTTCCCGTCTCCTCGAGCGGCGACCGTTAAGACTGTTACGACCGTTAGAACCCCTCGAGGTATTTAACGGTCTTCGCAGCGGAAGTCGAGTACGGACACGTGATGCGGAAGTCGGAAGCCCCACGCACGCTAAGGACGATTGCACGCCTCAGGGACCAGTCGTGGCACTCAGGATCTCACGCGAGCGGCCGAATACCGACCAATCCCGAGGCGGGGTGCGGGGCGTTGCTAGGGAAACAGCTAAGGGGCGGGGCTTTGCTTTCCACCGCGCAGCGGCAGTGCCGGCCTCCCAGGTTTCTGTTCGCGGAGGCTGGTGGGACGGGAACCGGACGCTAGAGCGCAGACGCGAGCCTTCTACTGTCGCGCGTGGGTTTTTTGAAACTTTTAAAAAATGTAATTCCGCTGCTCCTCCTCCAATCACGCACCACAGACGTCGATGTTTATTGGATCCCTGGTGTACACGTCAGTTTTGGAATTTGAAGGGTCAGAACAGTGGGGCCTTAGCGACCGACCTCATTAATCTTGGTTTGGTACAAACAGGGAAAGTTTTTTTAAAAAGTTGTTACCTCAGGGTGGAGAGAGACCCTGGAGCCAGATTTGCTGGATTTGAACCGTAATCCTAACACTTAGTTGCTCTGTGGCTTTGGGCAAGTCAAGTAACATCTCTGTGCTTCAGTTTCCCCATCTGTAAAATGGGCTTAACATGGGGAGTACGTGAATTAGAGTAAGCAAAGCACTTCATGCGAACTGGCACGTACATTTGCTATGCAATGAGTACCTGACATTATTTAATGGCACATTCTTACATATATCGAGGCTGCCTATCTTGGGAAGGAGGCACAGTGTGAGTACTTATCAGAAGCAAAGGTATTTCAAAATAAAGCCAAAAAATTTTTCCTAGGCCTAGAGAAGAGCTACAAGGAAAGTATACCGGACATTGGGAGAGTGTTCTTTTTCCTCTCAAATACAAAGCTAGATTAGAGTCCACTATACAGTAGTTATAATCATTATTTTGCTCATACTTTTGCCATAGCAGTTCCTCTCCTTTATGACCAGTTTTCTATAAAACACTTGTGTTTGCGAAACCTCAACAATGCAATTATATAACAATGAAGAGAGAAACCAGTTGTTTTAATTGCAGTCACGTTTATTTGCAGTTTCTATACACACTTTCTAGGTAATCAAACTTTTCTGGTACATTTTTTTTTGAGAGGGGTTCACAATGAAACTGTCACCATTTTTATACTAAAAATAAATACAAGACTTAAAGTGTTGCACAGCTCTAAAATATACAAAGGCTTGAATTGAATGTAAACGTTGAAAACATCTTACAAAAGAAACCGTTTTTGCAATTTAAAAAGTTCATATTTACAAATATTACAAAAATACAAAATGGATGCAAGTCCATAAACCATTGTCTTTTCGGCCAGCATGAACTGGTTCTAGTACCAAAATAGTTACACTGTAACCTTCTTCATAGTTTTAAATCTTTGTCATGATCTAGTTCTCTTAAGTCAGCCATCACTGTAGCAAATGTACTCACTGACCTTTGGCAAGAGCAAACAGTGTGTTTTGTTTGCTACAACTAGTCCATGTCCTCTACTTAGCCAAAAAATAAAAATAAAATAAAAAAAGTAAGGAAAAAGTTTCCCCCACACAACATAGACATGTTGTATAAACATAAAAGAACAAAAAAGTTAGCATCAGTGCAAACAACAGAAGAAAAGTTTGGATTGATGTTTTTACAATACCTAATGTGTGTACCCTGCTTCAAGATGGCAGTGATGTTGAAAACAGTCCTAAATCTTGGTTGTATAAATTACGTAATAAAGCCATGTAGAATATTCCAGATTACTAAGGAATTCCTCGCGTTTTTTTCACTCAGTTTGTTACTCAATACTCTTTTTCCACAGTGAATTTAAAATCCATCTTTATTTGGGTTTTTTAAATCTATGAAATATAAAATAGAGAAACTCTGCTATAGATTTTTAGAGTAAACAAAATAAGTAAAACTATATTATAAGGGTTAGTTCTGTGATCATTACATACAGAAGGTATCTTATTGCCTCACAATTCAAGTCAATATGTACTTTAAAATATATATGGTACCATTACTTAAATTAATGTCAATAATAAAAAGGTGACATATTTATTAAAGCCAATTCATGTGTTTTCTATTCAAGATTTAGAGTCACTTTTAAAGCGCACATACCTTTCTTTATGTTTAAAAAACCCCTAACTACACAAAAGTCATACTGCAAACGAACTGCTTTTATGAAAATTACAAAAGATCACCTATTGTGACTGGAAATGACTGTTTCTTACTGCATTTGTCTAAAAACTTTATTTTTAAAATTTTTCCAAGTGTACTTTTCAAAGCATGAGAAAAAGTTATTCATATTCCCATGTGGTGTCAAACAAACCATGCTGGTTTTCTTAACTTATCGGTTCCAATTAGAAATGATGTTCCATTTTTTTTCAAACCCCCAAACATTTTTTTTTTAACAAAAAGTATAACACCTTTTAAATGTTCAAATGTACCCTTTACCAGGTAGCTTATCT